>NW_023601653.1:48090227-48288089 GCF_014898055.3 Talpa occidentalis
GGGTTGGTCTCTGTTCATTGGGGACTTTCCTACCCCAGGATGCGGGGCCATGGGAAGCATATCTAAGAATTTGCTCATTTAGTTTATGTTTGCACCAATTGTGATTGCAACCAAAGAACACATAGGGACTAGGAGAGGTCTCGTGGCTGATGGATCCATGATTGTTAGTGTTTTTGATCCATGTTTTTACAGTGACTGGTGCTGTTTTGATAGCTGCAAAGCAAGCAGGTCTGTGAGTAGTGACAGACTCAATGAAGGATTTCATGGATAATTTTGGAACAGGAGATATAGAGATAGGTAGGAAGATGGCATGGCAGCAGTGGGTTCTGAGCAGACCTGAAAAGGTGGTAGGATCTGATTGGGTGGAAAAGGGTGATGGTCTCCTGGCTGCTGTGAGCTACAAGTGGACTGCAAGATGACAGAATGGAAATCATTTTTCCGAAGTGGCCCAGCGAGGCCCAGTCCTGTTCACTTAGAAGAGATCTCAGGAAGAACAGTAGTAGACATCATTTGCTGTGTGTCCTGGAGGAGACTATTTTTATATTTTTATGATGATACCACAGCATTCATGCTTTTTGAAATAATAGCCTGGGCATCAGCAAAGAAAATTGAAGGGAACAGACAGGAATGCAATTGACATGGATGAAACTAAATATTTAGACCTCATTAGATACATTTTTTGGGGTTTATTATCACTGCAGGGAATAGTATAAATGAGGAAGATATGGCTGAGTTGTAGTGGTTCTATTTTAATCTACTTTTAATCACTTTTACTGACAGACTGGTAATTTGAAATTACCAAAGCCAATGAACATATTGACAATGACCCTGATGGTGGCAGAAAATGTAGTTTTATAAACCTAGAGGCATCCTTTGAGTGGTGTGGAGCAGATGAATTCAGGATAAAATGAGCTAATTTAATAAAGGTTGGGCATCGCCCATAAGAAATATTTAAATGTATGTAAAAATGTCATCAATAATAAATGTTTCTCAAAGTTATTGAAATGTATAAAATACTCTTCTGACCCTTAGTCTTATTCTCTTGCAGTCATGAGACTGTGGCTGCAGTTGCTTCGCTGATTTGCGTAGAGCAGAGCAGAGTAGGAACTTGATAAATGCTCACTGAATGAAAGGTGAGCAAAACTCAAGACGGGACACCTGGCAGAAGTGATTCTAATTTTATTTGATCTTACAAAAGGAGAATTTTAAAAACATAATTTCTATGCTAGATTAGTGGAAACACACAAGAGGAAATGGTTCTGTCTTTCCACTGGTGGTAACACCAGAAGAGAATTTTCAGTACCACTCAGGATACACCTGGAACTTTGTGCCAAGGTTTGGGTCAAAGTAGATAGAGTTTTTTTTTTTTTATAATTTAGGTTTTTTAAAAAACAAGATTTATTTTATTTATACAAGAGCCGGGTACATGCCATATGTGTGGGAGGGTGAGAGGATTCAGCAGAGACAGAGCAGGGAACAGAACAGGCAGACTGACGAAGTACACTGCTGAGGGGAGCAGCAGGCGACACAGGAGAGGTCTGCCACACCATGTGGGCCCTTGCTGGCTGGCCGGGATGGAACCCGCGCTGCAGAGGCCGTGGACAGCTTCACAGCGCACCGCTCAACCACCTGCGCCGCCAGGGAGGCCCAAAGTAGATAGTTTTTAATCTATAAGAATGTACTATGTGTTGTATAGGGTTTTTTTTTGACATTCTGTTTATCTTCTTTGGCTCTTGAAACTGTCCAGTGAGATATCTAGGGCAGTTGTTAAGAAAACAAGAGACCTAGGGAGGCTAAATTATTTGCTTAAAGTTATTTAATTGTAAGGGGGCGGAGCAACATGGCGGCGAGGAGACGCTGCGAGTAAGATCTCCCATTAAAAAAAGTGAATAGGGAGGAAAAGCGGCAGGTCCCAGTGAGAACCGGGACACGGAAGATAAACGGGTGACGCCAGCAAACTGCCCGAAGAAGAAAGTGGCCATAAAAGAGGACCAGAAGGGAGGGAAGCGCAGAACCCTGCTCCCCTCCCCCGCCCACAGAGGCGGCACTCTCCGACCCGCAGAGAGGAAGAAAACAACAAACCAAAACGGCCAACAAGATCAAACGACGCAGCAAGCGGGACTGTGAGCGGAAAGGAACTATTGCAGCCACCACACCCCGTGAACGGGAGCTGTGGAGAACCCGGCAGGATCCGCCGCGGCGGTGAGCGAACGGCTCCAGGCGCCATTAGAGAAGAACAAAGACCCCGGGAGACGCACACAGCCCGGGCTGCCGGTAAGCTTGCGCGGAGAGCTGCGCGCTCGGCGCGCTTGAAAAGCAAGTGCAGACCTGGATCGCGGCTGCCCAGGTCCCCGCGCCTGCGACCTAGGCTTGCGGGGAGACGACCTAGGCTTGCGGGGAGACGCGCGGAGGTCCTCACTGAGGTGAAGGTCCCTCCCTGAGTGAGCAGGAACCAGGTGCCCAGGCACGGGAGCGGTGCAAAAGGCGCCATTCCCGCGCCACTGAACTGGGCTACAGCCCGCGTCCTGGAACTGAGGGCTTTGAACTGAGACCCAGGGCACGAAAATTCGGGGCATGGGTTCTCCACGACGGTGGGGCACAAGGCAGACACAGCACCCCAAAGCTGTTGAGGTGTACCCTACCATTCCCGCTCTGTTCTCTGTCACGGGGTGGGGGGAGGCGAAAAACAGCCCCCCAAGGACAATAGGAGAGATCTCTGGCGCCACCTAGCAACCAGGAAAAAAAAAAGTCACTAACACCCTATAAAACAGGACATTTCTTAAGACTGCTTGAAAAGGGCAGAAGGTTTCTGGAGGACCCAGTGGCCAGCCGGGAAGTTATTCCACGCCAGGCCCCTTCTGACCAGCAGTCTGAGCCCACAGAGGGAGCAGGCACCCACGTCCGGGCAGACCGGGTGCGCAGAAGAGTGTGCCTGAAACCGGAGGCACAGGGACTGCATCCCGCTTCGCCATTTGAGAACAGGGACATTTCTTCAGTAAAAACTGCCTAAAACCAGCAGAAAGCTCCCCCAGAAGACAGAGATGGCTCCTGGAAGAGCCAGAGGGGAGCGGAGAAGTTCACCCAAGATGTCAGTCAGTCCGAGCAACACAGTGTCCCAACGCATACGACAAATTAGAAAACAGACAGTAGGGAGTAGAAGAACCACACGCAACCTAACAACTCCTCAGGAAAGAAGCACACCACAAAAAGAAAACCACTCCCCAGATTGCAACGACAGCAACTTGGAAGAACTTCTGAGCCTTCCAGAAAGAGAATTTAAAATTGCCATGATTAAAAAAGTGATAGATCAGAAGAAGGAAATTGAGTCCCTAAAGAGGGAAGTAAGAGAAATGCAGGAGATCAAAGAATTAATGGAGGAACTAAAGAACTCTGGGAAAAGCAATGAAAGCAGAATAGATGAAATGGAAGAACGAATAAGTAATCTTGAAGACACAGAAATAAAAAGAACCAAAACAGAAAAGGAAAGAGAAGTACGAAGGAAAAAGAATGAAGAAAGACTTCGGGAACTATCTGACTCCATGAGGAAAGGAAATATAAGAGTTATAGGAATTCCAGAAGGAGAGGAGAGAGATGTAGGAACAGAGAAAATATTCATGGATGTAATTGAAGAGAACTTCCCAAATGCGAAGAAGGAGCTGAAAATTGATATACAAGAAGCAAGAAGAACACCAAACTTCCACGACGAAAGGAAAAACACAGCAAGACACATAATAGTAAAGCTCCCAAGAATCCAGGACAAGGAAAAAATAATGAAGCTGACAAGAGGGAAGAAACAGATAACATTCAAAGGAAAACCAATCAGGCTGACATCAGACTTCTCTGAAGAAACACTACGGGCAAGGAGAGAGTGGAGGGACATAGTCAACAGACTCCAAGAAAACAGATGCCAACCAAGAATACTCTATCCCGCAAAGCTCTCTTTCCTCCATGAAGAAAGAATATGGACCTTCCCAGACAAAGAGAAACTCCGGAATTTCATTGCGACTAAACCCCCACTCCAAAAAATACTACAAGGAATCCTAAAGCCAGAACCTCAGAGGGACGAATAACAACGAAAGAAGACAAAAAAAAAAAGTTATTAAAAGAATAAATAAATAAAATCAAAGGAAAGACAAACATAATGGCAAATACAGATGCTAACATATCAATATTAACTCTAAATGTAAATGGACTAAACTCTTCAATAAAAAGACACAGAGTTGCAGCCTGGATTAAGAAACAAAACCCAACCTTTTGCTGTCTCCAGGAAACACATTTAGCTACAAAAGATAAAAATAGGCTCAAAGTCAAAGGATGGAAAACAATCCTACAAGCAAATGGGCCAAAAAAGAAAGCAGGAACAGCCATACTTATATCAGATAAAACAGACTTCAAACTCAAAAAAATAAAAAGAGACCCCAATGGTCACTACATTATGATTAAGGGGACAATACTTCAAGAAGAAATAACACTCATTAACATATACTCACCAAACGAAAGAGCACCAAAATATATCAGACAACTGTTGTCCTCTCTGAAAACAGACATCAGAGAAAACACATACGTAGTGGGAGACTTCAACACACCACTATCAACAATGGATAGATCAACAAGACAAAAAATAAGTAAAGAAACTAAAGCTCTAAATAAGGACCTAGAGCATTTGGGCTTAACAGACATCTATAGAACACTAAACCCCAAAAAAACGGAGTACACATTTTTCTCAAGCGCACACGGATCATTCTCCAGGATCGATCACATACTGGGGCACAAGACAAACATCAACAGATACACCAAGATTGAAATCATACCAACCATCTTTTCTGACCACGAAGGCATCAAACTAGAAATAAATCATAAAAAGAAGGCAAGGAACTATCCTACCTCATGGAGATTAAAAGCCACACTACTGGAAGACCACTGGACTAACGAGGAGATCAAAGAAGAAATTAAAAAATTCTTTGAATTGGACGACAAGGAGGACACCAATATCCTAAATGTATGGGATGCAGCAAAAGCAGTAATAAGAGGAAAATATATAGCAATAGAAGCTCACATCAAAAAACAAGAAAGAACTCAAAGAAACAACCTAATCTCGAAGCTCAAAGATCTAGAAAAAGAACAACAAAAAAACCCCAGAACCAGTAGAAGAAAAGAAATAATAAAAACCAAAGCAGAAATAAATGAAATTGAAACTAAAAAAACAATCCAAAAGATCAATGAAACCAAGAGCTGGTTCTTTGAAAAAATCAATAAAATAGACAAACCCCTAGCCAGGCTCACAAAGGAAAAAGGGAGAAAGCACAAATACACAGAATCATAAATGAAAGAGGAGAAATCACAACGGACACAGCAGAAATCAAAAGAATAATCAGTAACTACTATGAACAGTTATATGGAAACAAGTTCAACAATCTAGAGGAGATGGACAAATTCCTACAACTCTACAATCACCCAAAGCTAGATAAAGAAGAAATAGAACACCTAAACAGACCAATTACAAGCAGCGAAATTGAAATGGTAATTAAAAACCTCCCAAAAACAAAAGCCCAGGACCTGATGGATTTACAAATGAATTCTACCAAACATTCAGAGACGAATTAGTGCCTATCCTTCACAAACTCTTCCAAAAATTGAGAAGGAAGGGACAATACCAAACACGTTCTATGAAGCCAATATTACACTAATACCAAAACCGAATAAGGACAACACAAAAAAGGAAAACTATAGGCCAATCTCCCTAATGAACACTGATGCAAAAATCCTCAATAAAATTTTAGCTATCAGAATCCAACAATGTATCCATAAGATAATTCACCACGACCAAGTTGGATTCATTCCAGGGGCACAAGGATGGTTTAACATCCGAAAATCAATCAACGTTATCCAACACATCAACAAAAAGAAATATAAAAACCATATGATAATATCAATAGATGCTGAGAGAGCTTTCGACAAAGTGCAACACCCATTCATGATAAAAGCCCTTGAAATTCTGGGGATACAAGGAACATACCTCAACATCATAAAGGCCATCTATGACAAGCCAACAGCCAGTGTCATTCTCAATGGTGAAAAGCTGAAAGCAATTCCATTAAGATCTGGAACAAGACAAGGATGTCCACTCTCACCACTGCTTTTCAATATAATACTGGAAGTCCTAGCCAGAGCAATAAGACAAGAGAAAGACATCCAAGGAATCCAAATAGGAAAAGAAGAAGTCAAACTATCACTATTTGCAGATGATATGATAATATACATAGAGAACCCCAAAATCTCCACAGAAAAACTAATTCAACTCATCAATCAATTCAGTAAAGTGGCAGGATACAAAATCAACACGCAAAAGTCAGTAGCCTTCCTATACACAAACAATAAATCTGAAGAAGAAGAAATCAAAAAACCACCCCTTTTATTATCGAAACAAAAAAAATCAAATATTTGGGAATAAATCTAACAAAAGAGGTGAAGGACCTATACAAAGAAAACTATAAAACACTGTTAAAAGAAATAGAAGAAGACACAAAGAAATGGAAAGACATCCCCTGCTCATGGATTGGAAGAATAAACATTATTAAAATGGCCATCCTACCAAAAGCAATATACAGATTCAATGCTATTCCAATCAAAATCTCAATGGCATTCTTCAAAGAAATAGAACAATTATTGATGAAATTCATATGGAATCACCAAAAACCCCGAATAGCCAAAGCTCTACTGAAAAAAAAAGAAGGAAATGGAGGCATCACACTCCCAGACTTCAAACTATACTACAAAGCCATAATCATCAAAACTGCATGGTATTGGAACAAGAACAGACATACAGACCAATGGAATCGAATAGAAAATCCAGAAATAAACCCACAGACTTATGGTCAACTAATCTTTGACAAAGGAGCAAAGACTATGCATTGGAGCAAAGAAAGTTTGTTCAATAAATGGTGCTGGGAAAACTGGGTCGCTACATGCAAAAGAATGAAGCTTGACCACTACCTCACACCATACACAAAAATCAACTCAAAATGGATTAAAGAACTAGACATAAGACCTGAAACCATAAAATACATAGAAGGAAATATAGGCGAAACACTACGGGATTTGCACATCAAAGACATCTTTACAGACACATCACCCAAAGCAGTGATAGTGAAGAGAAAGATAAACAGCTGGGACTACATCAAATTAAAGAGCTTCTGTACAGCAAAAGAGACAATAACAAAAACAAAGAGAAACCCCACCAACTGGGAGAACATTTTTGCACCCAACACTAATGATAAAGGACTGATCACAAAAATCTGCAAAGAGCTGATGAGACTCAGCAACAACAAAGAAAATAATCCAGTCAAAAAATGGGCAGAAGAGCTAAAAAGAAACTTCTCTGAAGAGGAAATGCAAATGGCCAACAGGCATATGAAAAAATGTTCAACATCACTTGTAATCAGGGAAATGCAAATCAAAACTACCATGAGATACCATCTCACACCAGTGAGAATGGCACATATTAAAAAAACTAGCAACAACAAATGTTGGCGAGGATGTGGAGAAAAAGGAACTCTCCTGCACTGCTGGTGGGAGTGCAAACTGGTCCAACCACTATGGAGAGCTGTGTGGAGATTTCTGGACCTACTAAACATAGAGCTTCCATATGATCCAGCAATTCCACTCCTAGGTATTTACCCAAAGGACACAGAAACATCAATTCCAAAGAACACCTGCACCCCTATGTTTATAGCAGCACTGTTTACAATAGCTAAGCTTTGGAAACAACCCAAATGCCCAAAAATAGATGACTGGATCAAGAAGATGTGGTACATATATACCATGGAATATTACTCAGCATTCAAAAAAGATAAACACATGCAATTTGCAGCAACATGGATGGCACTGGAAGGGATCATGCTCAGCGAAATAAGCCAAAAAGAAAAAGAAAAATACCGGATGGTCTCACTCATAGCAGGAATCTAGAAAACTTAAATAAGGGACCAGGAAAATGAATATAAGAAAGTGAAAATCAAAATCAACAAAAAACTATGAACCAGAGACACTTTTGGGGGGTGGGGGGCGGGAGGGGAAGGATTGGGGTCAGAATGGGGCGTTTGCAATTGTATGGGGGAATATAAAAATAAAATTTAATATTTAAAAAAAAAAATAAAGTTATTTAATTGTAACACAACTCAGAACTTTGTGCGGGTTCCAGGATCCTTTATGAGGTTCTTGTTTATGGAATTGAGTAATAATGTGGACTTTATTGAGTCAACTTTTAGCACCACAAATCATTAAGTGTGTATTTAATGGCGGCTGGAATTAGTCCGCTTGTCACTGGAACTATAAACATGCAATATGTTTTCAAGAGATCACTTACAAGACACATTACTTGGCACATAATGTGAAGTTAATAAATATTTACTGAATGAATGAATGAATTCAGCACTATAGGAGGAGATGAAATATCCAGATTAGGAGCTTTTTACAGTTAGTTCAAAGCACTTGCTAAACATTAGAGATCTTTTCTTTACCAGTGGGGCTTATCCTATTTTATAGGATTGTGTTCAGAGAGCTCCTTCCCATACCCACCCCAAAGCAGTTTTTGATTACCAAACAATTAAGGAAAGTGAATAGGAATTTTCTGTTTCTCATTGGAGCTCTTTGGTCATAGCTGTTGAAACAGCCTTAGTGATAATAATGTTTGTTATGTACATAATATTTGTTATGTACTCTGCTGTGTGCTAGGTGCTATGTGTACTAGGGGTTTTGCTTTTAACACCTCACTTGATTCTAGAAATAAGCTTGGAGGAATATGGGCATCAAGCAGAGGTTATTCTGACTTAATCACTCATGCTCTTCCTTCTATACTACTGTCATCTCTCAACAATCTTGATAACACCAAAGCAGGCCAGCTGGAGAATCAGGCTGGCATTTCTTTGCTATTACTGCCACCCACTGGATCTTCAGAAAATAGCTTATATGTGACAAAGCATGCTGAGAGGAATCAAAATGAAAGTGAATTTTAATTTTTAACAAGATACTGGCTGCTCAGTATCTGTAGAAGTGTTCTTCCATGGCATCTAGCAAAAGTAAAGGTGTAATCTTTGATCGTGCTGTCCACGATCGAAACCCAGGCAGAGGATATAGTGGAAGAAGACAGTGTAGCCCGAATAACTTGTGGCTGGTCCTGCATGAGTTCTGGACTTCACTAAAGCAACAGTTCCTGCAGGCTTCCTCTTGCCAGTCTCCATGGTGGTTGTCTTGAGTAGCTGGCATATAGGAAAGGATGCTAGTTTTCATTTGGGCTCTTTTATGAGTTACTGGATTCACTGTGCCCTGGGCATGGTTGCCTGACATCCCTGGGCCTGGACACAGGGAGACTGAGGTCATTGGGGGGGTGTCCAGCCCACTTGTAGCCACATCGGAAAATCCCTCTTCCTACCCCAAGCAATACCCCTTTTTCTAGTGTTTCTCAAGGTCTTTTTAGGGTCTTGGAAGTTTATGTGGGGTGTATTTTTCCCTCCCTTCAGTATTTTGGTGCATGGAATGAATCTAAAATAAATATCAGACTGGACTTTGAAGAGAAAGAGATGTCACAAAAATGCTGCCAGAAAGGAGTGTGTAGAAATGTCTTTCTTGAAACAGAGAGTGGGGAGGTGTATGTGGTGGGAAATGGCTCACACTCTGTGTGAGACTCAGGTCTGTTTTAACTACTAGCATACAGAGATAACTGTATCCTGTTTTTCCCATCTCTCAATTTCCATCATCAATACATTGGTTTGATGTTTGCTTTATATATATGTGTTACTATTGATATTTAAGTAACAAAATGTGATGTTGGTATTAATTCTCACTAGATGTTCTATAGCATCAGAGCAAAAGTTAATTATAATATAGCCCTGAATTATGGTAAAGTAATGCCTTTGCAATGGCAAAAGGCAAGGCCAAAAAGTTGTCAGATTTTTGTGGTCATTGGTTTGATAACTCCAAAATTATATCGTGTTCAGTCCTCTCTCTTCTGTTCTTTTACCAGACCTTTTGTGAGCGCTAAACGTCCTTGTATTTTTTGTGATTAGTGACTGCTCACCTGGTAGGTGTTAGCTTTTTAGGATGGAGAAAGGACCAACAGAGAGGACTTCTCTGCTGATTGCCTAGCAATGAGTAGAGATGGCTGGCCTGCCAGTTTGTTTGCTACTGACCTAACCTTAGCATTCAAGACCCAGGGTAGTGTTGTTATAAGAATTTGGTAGTAGTAGAAGCAGAAATATACTTGGTTAAACTAAAAATGGATTAAAGAACTAGACATAAGACCTGAAACCATAAAATATATAGAAGAAAATATAGGCAAAACACTACATGACATATACCTCAGTAATCTTCAAAGACACATCACCCAAAGCAAAAATAGTGAAGGAAAAGATAAACAGCTGGTACTACATCAAATTAAAGAGCTTCTTCACAGCAAAAGAGACATTAACCAAAACAAAGAGACACTCCACTGATCAGGAGAAAATTTTTGCACACAACACAAATGATAAGGGACTGATGACAAAGATCTACAAAGAGCTGTCAAAACTCAACAGAAACAAAGTAAATAACCCTGTCAAAAAATGGGCAGAAGAGCTAAAAATACACTTCTGCTAAGAGGAAATTCAAATGGCCAACAGGCATATGAAAAAATGTTCAACATCACTTACAATTAGAGAAATGCACACCAAAACCACAATGAGATACCACCTTATACCAGTAAGAATGGCACATATTAAAAAAACCAGCAACAACAAATGTTGGCGAGGATGTGGGGAAAAAGGAACTCTCCTGCACTGCTGGTGGGAGTGCAAACTGGTGCAACCACTATGGAAAGCTTTGTGGCGGTTCCTCAAACTATTAAAAATGGAGCTACCATATGACCCAGCAATTCCACTCTGAGGAATCTATCCAAAGGACACAAAAACATTAATTCAAAAGGACACCTGTACCCCTATGTTTATTGCAGCACTATTTACAATAGGTAAACTATGGAAACAACCTAAATGCCCAAAAATAGATGACTGGATCCAGAAGATATGGTATGTATACACGATGGAATATTACTCAGCAATCAAAAAGATAAACTCATGCCATACACAGCAACATGGATGGAGCTGAAAGGGATCGTGCTCAGTGAAATAAGCCAGAAAGAAAAAGAAAAATTCTGGATATTTTCACTTATAGGAGGAATGTAGGGAAACCAAATAAGGGATTAGGAAAAAAAAAGTTATTATAATAAAGTAAAAATCAAAATCAACAGGCAACTATAAACCAGAGACATTCTGAGGGGAGTGGGAGGGAGCAGAATCAAAACAGGGGAGGGAAGACCACAAGGGACTATGGTGATGGTGCATGGGTGAAATGGTGGTGGGAATTTCACAGGGACTATACCCAAGATGAGAAAGCATACATTGCATAAAAATGAAGAATGATATAAACAATATATAAAATAAAAAACAAATATACTTGGTTACAGATTTGATCATGTCCTCAGCTCTAGTCCCAGATTAGATGCCACCAGGCAGTGCCAGAGGGCCTCTTGTCAAGTCATCTCCCCGCTGTCTTGCTGCAACGTCAACTCCTGGAGACACACACATTTTTATCTCAGCCCAGATGTTATTATTATAACTTGAAAAAGGTAACATATGAGTTAATAGGTCCATTGACAGAGATGACTTCATCTGATAAAAACCCACGCTAGTGTTACATCTTGGGGAGGATTCTGAAGGAATTCAAAGGTATATGCCCTGAGAAGACAAAGCCAAGTTGGAATTTGGAGTAATCCACAAGTGAAAAGGGTGATCTAGCTGGGAAAATGGAGAGAAGAGGAAAATAAGTGAAGTCAGTTTACCTCCCACAGATTCAGTTTTGACTGGATGGGGCCTGGAGATGTTTAGCAACTAGGCTCACAACTTGACATAAGTAGAAAGTATCTGCGGGTACCCAGGGTGACTGCCTGGGTTGATTCAATGCTGGGTAATCTGATTATTGTTATGTCAGTAATTATTAGATTGAGGTTGGTGGGGGTGAGAGAGGCTCAGTAGGATGCTGAATAGCATCCTCCCACCTCCTGCTCATGCCTTCAGCCACACTGCAAACCAAACTGCAAGGTCATCTGAAGTCCAATATGCAGAATTGAGACAGAGAGCACCAAATTCAATCTGACTTATGTAAGCATCACCAGGATATCCTCCGGGGCTCAGGCTCTGGAGGGTCATCTGTCCCTTCGATGTCCCAAAACATAACCTGAATTTCCTTCATGTATCACTGGAACATATTAGTTTTTATTGGGTCTCAGCAACACCGGCCCCAGGGAGTGTTTACACATATGCGTCTGTCCTGACAGCTCCTTGTCAGCTCTTCTTCCATGTTGCCTGTGGCTTCTCTGCCATGGCCATGTGTCGCCTCCTCTCCTGGCTTCTACTCCTTCTTTGGTCTACTTAGCCGCAGTGTGAGCATAGCCTCCCACACTGAGGTGATACCAGAAGGCAGAGTAACAGAACTTTACCGACTGCTTGAGGATGCTATCAGAGTATTATGGGACAGAAAGGAGGACAGGCATCATGGGGCCTGCGGTCCATTCCAGAACTTCTTTGTATGGTGCCCTTAAGTACAGAATTCTCTACCAGCTGTGTAAGCTAGATGAAGCAAAATCCAGTTAACCTTGTCCCCAATAAGCTGTGGAATCTCGCTGCTGTCCATGGAGACAGGCTTTCCATTGGAAGGCTCAGCATGTCAGTCTGAAGCATCCGCACTTGCATTCATTTTACTCCTTGCTTTCAGGGCTTCCCCAAGAGAACAAGAGTCCTTATCTTACACCTGCTTGACCAAATTGTGGGGGGACAAAATCCAGTAAACACAAGGATGAAAAAATTACTTATGATTCACCAAATGTTGGCATCATTTTTTTTTGTTTGTTGTTTTTTCCATTTCTGTTAAGTGGGATTTGACTTTGTCCTTTTTTTCACCTTATCAGCTTTTCCAAGAAAGCCTGACTTGGGTGATCAAATCAGAATGTTCAAACTGGGTGTAAACTTTAGCCCTTACAGTCTGAAATGTTACAAAATCTGGCTGCACTTTGTGTTTGTCTTCTTGCTTTTCTTCACACTTGATTCGTCATTGCATTTGATAGAGCAAAGCAGGATAAAGAACTCTTCACTAACCAACCAAATGACAACATTAACGACTGGAAAACTTTGAATCCAAGTCTGGTAGAAATTCAGAAAAAAGAGGAAATCGTATAAGGGAAGGAGGCTCCTTAGATATACCTGGATGACTTAACTAGCTGTAAATGACCTGAATTCAGGACTGAGATATTCATTACTGTAGTGACCAATATTGTTTTGAACATGTTAACCTTAACATTTCTTAGAAAGAAGACGGGATCTCATCATCTTCATAGACCTGTTTTTACTTGTAATTGTCCTATTGTAGTTTTTGTCAGGGCTGTGTCATTAGCTTTGATCGAGGAGATGACATTGTGCTTTTCATTTTTGAACTTGGATGTGAAATTTTACACCCCCTTCTTCCATAAGCCACCGCGTATAGTAGGGTAGTGCATTGTAAATCCATGATGTAATAGTACACGTCACTAAAACATGAATATAAAACTGAATTATAAGAATGGTCATTATAAATTCTTAAAATTTAGTAATTTTTTAAAAAAGATTTATTTATTTATTTATTTATTTATACAAGCACAGGGTACAGTCAGAAGCGCGGGAGGGTGAGAGAATTCACCAGAGCCAGAGCAGGGAGCAGAGCAGGCAGAAGGACCGAAGCACACTGCTGAGGGGAGCAGCGGGCGGCAGGAGAGGTCTGCGTGCCATGTGGGACCCTCCTCGGTGGCCGGGGAGCAGCCGGGGATCGAACCGGCACTGCAGAGGCTGTGGGCAGCTTTGCAACCCAGCGCTCAACCGCTGTGCCACCGGGGAGGCCCAAAATTTAGTAATTTTTATCAATCAAATAGTGATAGTGATAGGTTTATAGTTGCCTGTTGATTTTGATTTTCACTTTATTATAATAACTTTTTTTTCCTAATCCCTTATTTGGTTTCCCTACATTCCTCCTATAAGTGAAAATATCCACTAGTCTCCACAATACTTACTGAATATTTAGTGGGTGAAACAGAATTATGAAAAAACCTTAAGGAACTCAAAACCTAGGTATAGACTCACAAGGTTAATAAAAATTATACATAAGATAAATGAATTAGGATTTAAAGGGAAAGGAGAGATGGCTGTGATATGACATCAGTCAGAGGATTTCTCATAGGGCAGAGTGGTAACCAGATGGATGGGTAGGACTTCTGGGAAAAAGATGGTAGGTTAATCAACTTCCTCTTCTCTCTCCTCAGATCCTACTAAAATAATGGGAAAGGATTATAAATAAATCAAAAACAGCAAAACCAATGGTAATAGAACATTAAGAAGGATCACAAGTTTTAGAAAGATGAAGATGGAGAAATTATAAAAAGGATTTGCATGCTGAGACTCCCTTGGCCACCAGGGAAGCCTCCCTTGTTTTTCAATTTTTTTTTTTTTTTACTCACATATGGCATAGCAGACCTCTTCTGTCTCATAGCTGTTCCCTGTAGCAGTGTACTTCAGTCAATCTGCCTGCTCTGCTCTCCACTCTGTCTCTGGTAAATCCTCTCCCCCTCCCCACTCCCACCGCACCTCTGGCCTACAGTCCAGTTCTTCTACTAAATAAATTAATATTGAAAAAAAAGGATTTGCATGAAGAATAAAAATGCTGTTAATGGCTGAATTGGGTGACCTCAAAATTAATATATGGATGTTCTAAGTCTTAATATCTCAGAATATGACTATATTTGGAGGTAGGTTCTTTAAAAAGTAATTATGTAAAAAGGAGGTCATTAGAATGGCCCTAAACCAGTATGATTGTGGACCTTATAAGAAAGGGAGATTAGGGCTCACAGAAGGCCACGTGAAGACACATGGTAGATGACTGTCTACAAGCCAAGGAGATAATACCTTAGAAGAAACAAACCCTACTGGCACCTTGAACTTGGATTTCTAGTCTCCAGACTGTTTAAATTACCTAGTCTGTGGTACTTTGTTACGGCAACCCTAGCCCACTAATACAGAAATTACATTACATTCCAGAACATTTAGAGGTTCTAAATTAGGGAACACAAGATACCCAAAAAGGTAGGCATCTATTATTCATTTTGGGAAATTCTCAATCATTATCACTTCAAGTATTTCTTCTTTTCTTTTCTTCTCCTTCTAATTTTACATGTATGTTGTAACTTCATGATTGTATGGTAATTCTTGAATTTTTTTTTAATTTAAGGTAACATTAGTTAAAACACTGTATAGGTTTCAGGCAAATAGTTTCTTGTCTCAGCAACTCTTATCACACCCACCTACCACCAAGGTCCAGTCATCATCCACTACCAATCAGTTTGTCCCCTCTACCTCTTCCCTCCCTACTTCTTACCCTCCAGTAAAAGCCCTTCTGTTGTCTAAGGGTTTGTTTCTGTTTTAGTTTTGTTTGTTCATTTGCTTCTTCCCCTTTATTTTCCACAAATGAGTGAAATCATAAAATATTTGTTTTTCTCCTTTTGATTTATTATACTTAACATAATCCCCTCAAGGTCCCTCCAAGTTATCTGTCACAAATGGCACCAATTTTTCTTTTTCATGACACAGTAGTATTCTATTATACATACTTACCACCTCTTTATCTATTCATTTATTGTCATTGGGCATTTGAGATGTTTCCTTATCTTGGCTATTGTGAATAGTGTTGCAATGAACAAAGGGCTGTATATATTTTTTGGAATTAGTACTTTCATATATTTTTTTAAAGATTTATTTTATTTATACAAGAGCTGGGGTATAGGCCAGAGTCGCAGGAGGGTGAGAAGACTCACCAGAGAGAGAGTGGGAAGCAGAACAGGTAGACGGAACGAAAGCACTGCTGAGGGGAGCAGTGGGCAAGACAGGAGAGGTCTGCCATGCCATGTGGGTAGCTCCCTCGCCGGCCAGGAATTGAACCCTCACTGCCGAGGCTGCGGACAGCTTCACAGTGCTGCACTTAACCTGCTGCACCACCAGGGAGGCCCAGTACTTTCATATTTTTTTGGCAAATATGGTAGTTCTATTTTTAATATTTTGAGGAATCTTCATATTGTTTTCCATAGTGGCTGCACCAATTTACTTCCCTTATTCATGTCACTACCCTGATTAACCTCTAACTGACTTTTTGTTGTCCTTTGAATAAAATGTGAATTCCTTATACCAGTCTATTAAGTTTCCCAAATGTTAGATCATGTCTACCTATATAATCACATCTCTTCTCTTTCTCTTTTACACTCACATCATACTTACCTCATTTTTTTTCCCCTTAAGTACTTTAATCTGGTACTATATCAGGGGTTTTGCACTTGCGATTGCAGAACACAAGTGTTCTCCTAGATCTCCACAGGGTTACTTTTGGTCATGTGAATTCCAATTAAAGTATTACTTCCTCTGAGAAGCCTTTCCCACCACTTCCTTGACCAGGTAACTTTCTGTATTGACCTGCTTAGTTTTCTTCAAAACATCAATCATCAATGTTTTCTGGCATATTTATTTGCTTACCAGCTATCAGCTGTCTTCTCTCCCTCAGTGTATTTCAGCCTATTCTGCTTCCCACTCTGTCTCTGGTGAATCCTCTCACCCCCTGCACCTCTGGCCTTTACCCCAGTTGTATGCATAAATAAATAAATCTTTAACAACAACAGAAAGATAGAAACTTCATGAGATCAGGGTCATTGCCTATTTTGGAGATACAGTAAATATTTCTTACTGAATGTATGAATTTAATCAACTCCTCTGTCTAATTTTTTGCAAAGGTCTACATTGGGAGTAAGATAGTATTTTGTGTCTTAACTGTCACTGAATCTGAATCCTGACCTTTTGTTGTAGATATCTTTGTCTCCTTTCATAAAAGAGGAAGCTGATGCTTGAGGAAATTCAGTAGTCCCCTGAGTTAATGAATCCAATTTCATCAATATTTGCTGAGGGCACACTCTACAGCAGGCACAGCACATGACATCGGGATACCAACATGAATAGAACAGGTTGTTGACCTCTAATTGCTCATGGGAGAACACAAGCCAGTAATTGTTCTAAGATGTCACGTGTGAGTAAACTGTAGTAAGCTTATCTCAAAAAGAAGGATCAAACACTAGGAGATAAAGAATTATGTGGCTAATTTTGCTAGATAGTTGGATGAAGATTTTGGAAATCTTCACAGCAAAAATGACATTGGAGCTATACCTTCAAAGATGAATAGAATTTTTCCAGGTGCAGAAGGGAAGATAAGAGCTTTCCAGAGAAAAAAGGAGATATGAAAGCAGAGAGACTTGAAAGAACACACAATCCTGGCTAGTTAGCTGTTTGAAAGCAGTTTTCATGACATTTGTTTAAGTTAGCATTACAGTAAATCAGGTTGAAGAACTATATGAATAACCTCCATTCTTTTCTGAGTGAATGAATTTTTGACGTCTCTCCAAGAGCCAGTAAATGTTTGCTTCATCTAAGTTTTCACTTCCAAAGCTTTATGAGATTTTTACTCAGTTAGCCTCTTCTATTTGAAAGAATTATGGTAGCACCATGCAGAAATAGGTATAGCAACACTAAAAACTCACAAATAGCCCCAGTTTGCTTTTACTGTAGGTTTGGCTGTAGTTGGGGAAGGTTCTCTTACCCTCTGCCAGTATGGCCACATAACATGCAATCCCTGAACTAGAATTCTTTGCTATGTATTTAACCTGGCCAAGGTTGAAACATCACTGGGAAGTGAAACACATCAAACTGTTATGAATATTAATGTCTTTATGATAATTAATTTGTGAACATCTTATCTATGTGTAGCCAGTGTCCTTAGGGGCAAGGCAATGCTCTGGTAGTTGTAGGGAAATAAAGAGAAGAATGAGTATTGAATATATTCCAGGTATACAGCTCTGGTGCTTTTTGCATTTTAATCTTTTCAACATAATTCTCTTAATTTTGTAGACTGGCCTGATAAGACACATGGAGGTTTGAGAAGCTTGACTGATGCCATGTTGCCAACAGTAGTAAAATTTGAATTAAAAGCCAAGAAAACCATAAAAACTATGCTGTCTCTCTCCACACCTTCTGCAGGGCCATGGGGTCACATGGGGGGTGGTGGTGGTGGTGAGCTTAGTAGGAAAAAAATAGAAAAGATATAGGACATGGGGGGGTCAAAGTTCACCCATTTCATAGTCACACTTTGAGCCAACCCTGAGAATTGTACTAGCTCTGTATTCCAGGAGTTGTCTTTGACTTACATGTTACCTGATTATGGCACTTGGAGGGATGGAAGTGTTATATGGATAGGCTAATAATATTCTTGAAAAATAAGAATGCCAGGCAGCAATTTAAACTGGTCTGCCTGCTTGCTTTCTTTGGTGAATCTGTGCCTTAAAGATAGTCAGGAAAGCTTTTTCATCAGATGGCATATCACAGATAGGAAAAACGAAAGGCCACACAGGAGTCAGAGAGTTGGCATATACTAACTTCAGTTCTTCATTTCCCATCCTGGGGAGAGCTGTTGTGCTTCTTTGCCAAGCTTCCTTCTTATTAATACTTGGCTGTCTTGGATCCAGCAAGAATGGCTTTTCAGAATCTGTCCCCCAGAAATGAAGACTACAGTTTCAGACAAATGGTCCCTTCCTGTATGTCGGAAATATTTTGTTCTCCAGTAATAATAGAGGATCACATATACTCAGCCAAACAGGGGCTCCACTGTGCAGATTGTGAATAAGGGCACCACACACACACACATGCACACACAGAGCAATGCCGTGCCCATCTCTTACTCACTGTATTGTAGACACAATGCAACAAAATGTGAAAGGCCTTCGGTTCTCCATTCTGCAGTATGTCTAGGGGTTCTTGCTACCTGTTTAGGGTTCTCGCTACGTGGTTAGGCTCCCTGTGGAAGTGGAAGAGCACTGCATCTGGGGTCAGTGTCAGGGTTTCAGTTCACTACAGAGCACAGCATTCTATAATTTATTCCTTATAGCTGTAAACTAGGTATTGTTTGCTCTTGAACAAGCATGCACATAAAATGCAACATACATTTTATTCAATGACTATTACAGGTACCTGAAATAAGCAAAACGCTTTTGATCCGGTGGTAAAGGAGACAATGGTAGCTCTTTATTAGCTGAAAATAAACTCTCTCTTCCAGCATCAGGGAGAATATTCTTGTTCATTTCACGCCAGCCACACCTGCATTTCTTAGGCCTTTGTCTGGGACACTCCTTCCCATCTGCCAGGTTTCAAAGTAAAGATTACCTCCAAAGAGATTTCCTTGCCCCAAGTCCCTGAGTCTGAAGTTACATTCTCCCTCCAGTGTGGTCCACACCTACATGGGTCACCCTCTTGCCTGTATATCTGTGTCTTTTTATTGCAATCTTTACAATTATCATTCCCTGATTCATCTTTTTCTTGTTGATTACTTATTTTTAAAATCTATTTTCTAACCTTTAGAACGTTAGCTTCTTGCAAACAAGTATGTTTTACTTCTAATATTTAGAATAGCATAGAATAGTCTTTAGCAGTTCTTCAATAAATAGTTGCTGAGAATGAATGAATCAATGACTCTGGTCCTACCTCTGTGTTTAGAGCAGCAGGATAACATCAGAACTTAGATTCAAGAGTCAGGCAGCCAGGATTTTGAATGTCCCAGAGCTTTAGATTCTTCATTTTTTAAAAAGGAGATAATTGAAGCACCTGCTTCACAGAGTTAACATGAGGATTCAATGACGCAGTTCATTTAAAGTGTTTGGCATTGAATTTGCTGCATATGACAATAAATATTGCATTTTACTACCACTGGGACTGAATCTAATGAGAATACAATACAAAGTAGAGGCATGCGATAAAATGTAATAAGTGAGAAGAGAAGGGAGAGGCAGACTGGCTGCCCCAAATGAAGTGACATCTAAGGTTAAATGTGTTTTGAACAGATTTCATTAAGGAGCCATGTTCACCCAGTTACGCCCACAAACCTAGTCAAGGGGCCAGTATGAAGAGGACATTAGTGCTGAGCCCCTCATTGGCATTACAGGATGTACAGCATAGAAGATCGGCCCCCCACTAGCTGTGTCTGCTTACAGGTAGCCGGAGAATCAAGTCATCTGCTAGGTCAGAGGCGGCAGCTCTGGGGCAGTGTGCGGAGTGACTGACTGTGCCTTTAATAACCTGATGTGGTGGAAATCACTTTCTCATTTAGAGGCCAGGTCACGTACTAGAAGAACATACTGGCCCCTTATCTGTTGTCTGTTCAGATTTCGAGCTTCCTCTGTGTATGCTATCTAAATTAAATCTTGAATCCACTGGGAAGCCCTTGGCTTTTAGCTCCTATATTTGGAATAATAGTCAAGGCTTGGATCACCATAAAAAAGGAGGCGCTGTGGCTCCTTCTTTGGTGTGGCTCCTCAGGCTCTGCCCATTCTGCATACTCAACCAGACTTCAGAGGCTCTGAGGGCCAAAGCTTCTCTTTTCTTGCCCTGGAAAATGGTACACTTAGTAACACCAGCAATGTCTTAAAGCCAAACCCTAGTCCACAAGTAATTCCAGGACCTTCCCCACACATCCAAAGCCAGAGTCCCAAGGATAGCACTGAGATTCTGCCTTTCATACTTGTTGGACTCTTTATAGGATGAGTGGACAGAAACCACCACCCTCCATCCCAAAACAAACAATGATATATACTAGCAAGTTAAAGGTCTTCAAGGGGAAGAAATGAACTTGGAAGTTCAGATTTACTTACTGGATTTAGAATGTTCCAAAGGTCAATGTTAGTTGGGCTCTGTCACTATTTTCTGTAACATGTTAATATAGCTGGGGGTGGGCATTGTGAGAATCCACTGCACTCCTGTGGCCAGGGAGTGCTGGTTTCCCTCATAGTCCTGAAGGGATGGGCTAGATGGCAGAGTATGGTGGGGCCAGGGGCTGAGGTGGTTTTCCCTCAGAACACTACTCCTAGGATGGCAATGCTTATCTACGAACTTGGCTCCCAGGGTGGGAAAATTAAGCTTTGACAACTCAGGCCCACAGTGGATACAAACCCCTGAGCAGAGTTGGATTTTGACAAATTCTAAGAGAAAACAGATTATAAATGAAGAAGATATTAGAGATACAAAAAGTTGAGCTTACCTAGTTCACATCTTTTATGCACAGGTTAACCTGGGCCATTCTGTGTCCTGTTGAGCCCCAGGTGAAGGCCATTTTCTCTCTACCTTGATTGCAGCTAGAATCTGGTTTATCTGAGTTCTTCAAGGTCAAGTTTAAGGGGAAATTCTCATGCTACCTTTATGCAGCCAGAATCTGGTTTATCTGAGTTCTTCAAGGTCAAGTTTAAGGGGAAATTCTCATGCTGCCTTTTTTTGTAGGAACTTCCCACTCAGTTTTATATTTTGCCTAAATATAGACCCTTTCTCCAGCCACCTGAGAGGATGCATTTCAGGTGAGATACTTTCTTTGCTGAGAGGAAGCAGATTTGTTCTTCACATGTCCAAGGGGAAATAATAAAAATATTCATTCAAGAGCTACCCATGTCCAACTATGTGGAGGAATTCATGGATAAGTGGTGCTCCAAAGGGGTCAATTCAAAGAATGAGGCCTGGAAAGACAGTTTGGAAAACTCTCCCTCTCCCTCACTGATTTTCTCAGGGTGTCTCTTGGTGTCATTCATCATATTCACATGTTTAATGCCTTCATTGATTGCCACTAATTATGCCAGTTTGTTTTTTATAAACTTCTCAGCAGCGGGAGGGCTTCCACAGTGTATAGAGGGTGAAGAACACCCCTTTTCATCTCTGGGTGCAGATGTGGGAGTGGTGGAAGGTATTTCCTCCACTGTATGATAAAGGGGTACCGGAGTAGATGGCTTCCTTATTTTCTGATTTTTTAAAAAAATTATTTATTTATGCATATAAGAACTGGGGTACAGGCCAGAGGTACAGGGGGTGAACGGATTCACCAGAGACAGAGTGAGGAGTAGAGTAGGTGGATCTACTGAAATAAACTTCTGAGGGGAGCAGTGGGGAGACAGGCAAGGTCTCTTGCGCCATGTGGGTCACTTCCCTGGCAGGGGTGTGATAGCGTCATGGTACTATGACTTAATACCTTGTGCCACCAGCTTCCTCATTTTCACTCTTAAAGGTGCCCATGAGTCTCTTGTTTCTACCAGACAAACTGCATTTATAAATCATTTGCTTCCCTATTTTTCCTTGATCCAGGACTCAGTCAGTTATTTATGATTCTGACAAGAACCAGTGTTACTACATTGAAGTGGTGCAATTCCAGTGAAAAGCAAAGGCACTTAGATGCTTTGTTAACAACTTTGCTGTGCTAGCACATTTGATTTTTTTTTCCTTCACGTTTCAAAATAGTAATGGGTCCTTCTTAGGGACCTATAGGTGATTGGAGTGGAGTTTGTTGCTGTGAGCAGAAATGAGTTGGTGAGGATTGGTAGGCTGGCAGGATGTGAACTCAAGTGTTATGCTTGGCAAATTGGAAGAGGAGGCAGGGAGGGAGGCAGCACAGGCAGGGCCACAGAGGGACTGTGGCTGGCTGTGCTGAGGCATTGTGGAAGATGGAGTTGAGATCAGAATGGGGTGGTCTGTGGACATACTCAAGCATCAGATCAAGAGTTCTGGACTATTGTCTGGAGACAAATGGGAACCCTTAGAAGATTTGAGCTCAGAAGTAATCTGAAGAACTTGCTTTTAAAAGGAAATTCTTCTTGCTATGGTGTATAAGATGATTGCATCAGTTTTTAAAAAATATTTATTCATTTATACAAGAACAGGGGTACAGGTCAGAGGCGTGGGAAGGTAAGAGAATTCACTAGAGACAGAGTGGGGAACAGAAGAGGCAGACAAACCGAAGACACTGCTGAGGGGACCAGCAGGCGAGGAAGGGTTTCTCCCTGGCCGACCGGGAATTGAACCTGAGCTGCAGAGGCTGAGGACAGATTCACAGTGTAGCGCTCAACCAGCTGCGCCACTGGAGAGGCCCTCAGTTTTTTTTTTTTTTTTTTTTTATTGTATCAGTTTTAACTTCAATGTACCAAAGGAAGAAAGTCTAGCACATAAATATTTTATTTACAGAAGTGAAACTCTTACATTATGTTGTGGCAGAAGACTATTTCAAGATATGAAACAGACTTTTCTTCCTCCTGGTGTTTCTTTCTGTGTCTTCTACATTTAAGCAGCTAGTTGTGTAACAGGGTGGTCCCCAGGAAAAGGGGAGATTCCAGGCTCCCTGACGCACCCAAGGAAGGGTGGATATGGGCAGGGAGGAGGAGAAGCTGGAGAAGAGGCTGGAAGAAGGGAGGGAGGAGACCTAAAGATAGAGCTTCCATATGATCCAGCAATTCCAATCTTAGGTATTTACCTAAATGACACAGAAACATGAATTCCAAAGGGCACCTGCACCCCTGTGTTTACAGCAGCACTATTTACAATAGCTAAGCTTTCGAAACAACCCAAATGCCCAAAAATAGATGACTGGATCAAGAAGATGTGGTACATATACACCATGGAATATTACTCAGCGTTCAAAAAAGATAAACACATGCAATTTGCAGCAACATGGATGGCGCTGGAAGGGATCATGCTCAGCGAAATAAGCCAGAAAGAAAAAGGAAAATACCGGATGGTCTCACTCATAGCAGGAATCTAGAAAACTTAAATAAGGGACCAGGAAAATGAATAACTATAAGAAAGTGAAAATCAAAATCAACAAAAAACTATGAACCAGAGACACTCTATGGGGGGTAGGGGGCGGGGAGGGGAGGGATTGGGGTCAAAATAAGGGGGTTGCAATTGTATGGGGGAATATAAAAATAAAATTTATTTTTTAAAAAAAAAGTAAGGTCAGAAAAAAAAAATAGTCTACAGCTTCAACCACTGGTTGCCACCGGTCACACTAAGGGTCCCTCTGTGTTTGGAGATGAGGATGCTCCTTTACTGCCCGTGGGATCACTGTCACAGGAGAATTTTATCATTGCTTCAAGGGAGAAGGTTGTAGAACAGTGATAACTAAAACAGTGCCAAGGCTGGACAGGTCACTGTGGGTTCTCACCTGTGCACTCACAACAGCAATGAGTCCCAGGGCAAGTTAAGGTTAATTAGGCAGCTTCGGGACTTTGGAGAGTTTAAAGAGACTTCTGAGATAAGGAAAAGAAATTCAGAAGGGCTAATGAGGGCAGTAAATTTTAAGGCTGAAATTTAAGGCTAATTGGGACACTAAGATAAGAGCTGTAAAGGTAAATACAGCCGTCCAGGGAAATACAGCCACTGAGAGAGTCAGTCACCAAGAGGATGATGAGATTTTTGAATAGAGAAAAATGATTTAAATATCTCCTAGACACAGATCCGCTGAGCTTTTTGCCCCAACCTGGTCTGGTTCCACCAGACTGGGAGTCCCACTTATTTCTCTTCCTTTTCTCCTTAATAATCTTTTTCTTTCTCTAAACAAATTTGCCTCTTGGCTTGCCTGAGCATTGGCAAATTTCCTGCTGCAGCATCTTGAGACACTGACCCATGGTCTAGTAGCTGGGACTCAGCGCTGCTACCGCAGGCTGGGATCCATTCCTGGCTGGGAGACTGGGCCTGAAAACCAGAAATTATGGTATCAGCAAGGCCCACTCAGGCTCAGTGTGCAACAACACAGGGTTTATTAACAAAGGGGTAATTGGGAAAAAGGAAAATGTTTCTAAGGCCACAAATGACCAACTGTTCTACCCCAGGTAGTGTCCACAGTGACCAATAATCCAAACCAAAAGCTGCTTATACTAATTGGCATTGTCCCTTCCATGAAAGCTTGGAACTGGTCGCACACCAGTCAGTGCTGGACCAGGATCCAACTCATGGTGGCAGCTGGAGGTGCTCATAGGCAGTGCTGCTGAGGTGGCACTGATGTCGTTTTTGGAGTTAGTGTGGGGTCCTTGGGTTCACTCTGGGAAAGGTGTCACCAGAGCTCCCGTTTCAGCGGCACGTGGCGAATTTCCCAGGTGAGTTTCCTCACGAGACAGAGACAGTAGTTGTATTTAAAGAGCAGGTTTATTAGAAAAGGGATAGGACAGTAAAAAGACACTTGCATAGACACAAGTGGGCCGAAAGAGCTGCCCCAGAAGGGACAGGTCTGCTAAGAGAGGCCTGTGTAGTTGCAGGTGGGCGACCTTGAGGAGAGCTGTCTCTGCTGAGGGAGGTCAGTGAAGAGAAGTCCTGGCAAGGAACAGGCTGGGCAGGCAGGAGGCTGTTGCCCTGCAGAGGGAGAGAGTTGGTGAAAAGAAGCACCTGCATAGGCACAGGTGGGCAGACTGAGTGCTGCTCCATTGTGAGGGCTGTGTTAGGTTTTATCATCTTCAGGGAGGGGCTCATCTTTGTGGGTGGGTGGTTTGTGTCCCGGACACTCCCTATAGCAGTCTGACAGTAAGACCAAAGTACAATAGTGAGTCAAGGTCTTTTAAGAGAGAACCCAGAGGAGAGTCCGCGGGAATGGAGAGAGCAGATCCCATCACAGATGAGTGCCTGGAAGAGCCTGAAGTGGGGGCAGCCATGGGCATGACCCCAGGTGAGTAATCCTATTTTTGTAGGCGTCCCCACATTGAGGAGGAAGTCCCGTAGGCCTGAGCGTTCCCAGGCCTCGACATACTTACTATCTGTCCCTGCCATTCTCTCTTCTCTGGGTGGAAGGAAAGCTGTCCTATTTAAGAAGGATAGCTTGCATTTGGCCCATGTGTGGCTGGTCTTAATACCTTATGAGGTATTAATACCTTAATTCCTTATGAGGAAACTCTATGGCATTTAAGATGATTTACAGTGGAGGGCCAGAGGCCTAGCTCTAATACTGTAAGATCTAAGATAGCTGACTTGATTTGTCTTAGTCCCTCACGAATCTCAAAGGTAAGGCAGATATAACAAAAAAGTTTAACCAAGGAGAGGAAATTCTTGTCTCTATAGCAAGGGAAGGAGACTATCAAATTATCAGTGACATAGGAAGGCACTTAAAAGACAAGGATTCAGAGAAGGGGAGCTCTACCTGAGCAAGAAAAAGGCTGGATGGGTTTCTGGCTACTTACGTTTCGTTGGCTTGGAGTTAATTACGACAAAAATGAAGCAGTGGAAGGTTATGCTTCAAGTTAGGGAAGAGCAGTAGTTAAGAGGTTGTAAAAAGTAGGTCCAGGTCTCGTTTTTACAATCCTAAGAGGTGAAGAGCTGCAGGGTAGGCCATGTGGAATGGTTATTACGAGTTCCTGGGTTGCTGCACCCTTTGTCTTGGGTTGGTGGGACTAGAGCTAACCCAGGATGCACACCAACTTATTTTTTCATGGGAGTCTTCTAGAAAGTGGCAGCCAGCCCTAGTGGCCTTTTACATGGCCAACCCATGCCCACTATTTTTGCGGTGAGAGCGAGACCTGAATTGAAGACAGAACTCAGGAGCCAGCACTTTTCCCAAGGTGGAGAGGGAATGGTGGCTCGACTGAGATCAGCAAGGTAATGAGGCAAAGAGAGTGGCATGAGGCACTCACCTGATTAGGCCTAGGGCAAATGGAAGGCCGTTCCCCCATGTTTTAGGGCCTGCCAAAGAGTAGCCTTGGCCTGAGCCCCTCAGTCTGTGTAGGACAAACAGTAACCGAACACCAACTCCTTTCAAAAACAGAGCTTGTAAGAGCATGAAGATAGAGAAACTGGAGAAATCTTACCAATGCTGTGAAAAACCATATGTTGGGCACCAAAATGATGTTGGCACCAGATGATGTGAAGAACCCCACATTGGGCGCCAGCACCACAGCAGCCAGTAATACCTGCTGGCCAGTGCCAGAGGCAACAGCAACAGGAATGGTGCTGGAGGATCAGAAGCAGTGGACAGCTCTCAGAGGTCACAGGTCAACAATGTTGGTCACAGATTAGCAGTGCTGATGGTGCCAGAGTACCGACACTAGTGTCATAGCCCTTTGATTGTTGTTAACATAAGCCAACAGCAGACAGCTCTTCGAGACACACCAGGCATAGGCCCATGGACACAGGACAAAGGTGGCAGTCAGCTGTCATGGATGCAGGGCCAGGGTCAGGAGCAGTATTTGGGCTAAGTTTGAAGCAGAGATCAGATGTGAAGGTCTCAGCGGTCTGAACATTCTTCCAGCAAGTTTGGAAATGAGTTTTTCTGATGGGACTGTCTGTGAAGGTCTTTCCAGGAAACGGTCTCACATAGTCTGAACCCCTAGCCCTCTGGAACCTTGGCTTATATCTCCTGCCTTTCAAGCCTGATAGGTCCATTTACAACCTTAGTTGTGTGATTGTTGCCAGTCAAGTTCCAGTCAAATCAGTCCATTTACTATCCTTACTGGTCTCAAAAGTGAAATACCAGCTTGCTCATCTAGATCTGCCTAAAGGTGATGTTGGGCCAGCTCATTGGTGTTGAGTTCAGGGAAACTGTGGCAGCTTCAGGTGGTTGTACCTTGTCCAAGCAGCCTTGAACCAGGATGATGCCACCGGAACTTGGGGCTGGCCTGCAGGCTGCAAGCACCACTGGCTCTTAATCCCATTCACACCTCATGGTAGCAGTAGGCTTGGGGCTCCTGTTTCAGTTGGGGCAATAACAGAGTGACCTCCCTGCTTCTACCATTTTTTTCTAGTTCCTTCAACTTATAACATTCTACATGGCAATGTGCCATATTTTGGGGTACCACATCTGAACCTCATCATTTCAGTGCTTAAAATGACTTATCTGTAGCCCCAAGCACTCTTCAAATAGCTCTCTATGGTCACATTTTTGTGGAGTAAGACAAATTCACATTTTAATTCTATTTGATAGATGTGTGTTCATGAGTATCAGTAAAATGGGATGATAGTGGTATCTACCTCATACTGTACTTATGAAACTTAAATGAGCCAATGAATGTGAAGTGTGTAGGCCTGAGCATGGCTCATTATAAAGCTCAAAATATAATACTTAGTAAGTTACTGAGTAATAGTATTGAAGTGAATTGAGGAGACCTGGAAATGTGGTGTCAAACCGAGGACTATTCCTTGAATTCTGTGTTTAGTGTTTTCCTTCCAGTTAGTTATCAGAAAGGGGCAGAAATTGCAAAGTTTATCTGGGGAAGAAATATATGAGTTTTTCTGAGTATGTTAAGAGAGACAGATATAACACCTGAGTGAGTAATTTTGAAGAGTCTAAATAATTTTCTTGGAATCTCAGCCCAGTCTAAAACTCCAAAGAAATCAACAGCTGATGCCTACATTTTACCCCAGGCAAAAACATTCTTGCTAAACAAACTGTGCTTCATTGTGGCCTAAGATGTATCACTAGCCTGAGGCTAAAACTCTTTCTGCTTATTAAATGAAACACACCCAAGCTGGGTCACAGCATCAGCAAATAGGGCGCCGGCCTTGCCCAATTTCTCCAGGTCCTTGAGCACAGAGGGGGAAAAAAAGAATTAATCAAACAGAGCCCATCTTGGGGTTTTAGGAGGGCTTCTGATGCCTTTTAATGTAGGAAAACATTAAGATGTTAGATATTAGCACAGCAGAATCAACTTTAAACAACTTTCGAACTTGCTAAAGAATATTTGTTTAGCTGCCTCTCGTCTACTATCAGTGTTGACTTTCGAGAGACCTCAGAGATTTAATAGAAAAATGGACTGAGCAGTGAGGGAATAATCCCGCAGACTCTGCAGTCACACAGAGCAGTCAGCCTGGCGCCCCAGTCCCCTCCTCTGTGGCCCCCGAGTCATTTTTTTGTGCTGTTCTCTCTGCATTTCTCTTCTTCAATCTTTCTTTCTGGTATTTTCTTTACCAAATCTTTCTACAACATTCACACTCCAATCCCCATGTTGCCGCCTGGTAAGTAATTTTAAACATTTGGTGGATTTAATAGCTGAAATAATTATACCTTTTCATAAATGTACTGATGTACTGGGTGATAAGCAGATTTACAGTAATCAAAATGCATACTCTAAGTTGACATATAAGATGCCCCTTGGAGTACCTCATTTTTTTTCTTGAAGCAATTGTCTTTTCTTCTCATTTCATATTTTGCAGATGTACTTAAGGCATGTTGGTGAATGTAAAATGCACATGCCAGACATTCTTTAAAAAGGAGCTCCTTTGAGGAGTTTCTGGTTGAGGAATCAGTGCATATTGGTCCCCAACCTTTATGAGAACAGAGACCTTTTGTTTGGAACATATGTATCTCCTTAGCTGGCTGTAAGATTTGAATTTTTTTTTTTTTTAAGATTTATTTATTTATTTATACAAGCACTGGGTACAGTCAGAAGCGCGGGAGGGTGAGAGAATTCACCAGAGCCAGAGAGGGGAACAGAACAGGCAGAATGATGAAATACGCTGCTGAGGGGAGCAGCGGCAGTGGCAGGAGAGGTCTGTCATGCCATGTGGGACCCTCGCTGGTGGCCGGGGATTGAACCAGTGCTGCAGAGGCTGCGGGCAGCTTCGCAGCCCGGCGCTCAACTGCTGCGCCACCAGGGGAGGCCCAAGATTTGAATTCTTTAATATCTTATGTAATGTTACTCTATTGAACAAAATGTTTTTCTGAGTTCTGTGACCTGTCCTGGTAAATCAATCCAACTCAAGGAAGGGTCCTGGGAACTCTGATTGGCCAGGAGTACAGGTACCAGCCTGGGCCTGCAACTGGTGTCTGAAGGTGACAGTGGGGCACGGGGGCGGTGCAGGGGAGGAGGTCTGCTGGGACTGAGCACTTAATCTGTGCAATCTCCAAGTAGATAATGTCAAAATTGAGTTGAATTATAAGATACCCAATCAGTGTCCAGTAGTTGCTTTTTTGATGTATGGAGGTTCCCTTCCCCCTGTCAATAAACACACATTGGAAATTGGTCTAGGAACCTAAGAGAGAGTTTACAATTAACTGCTCAGATATCAGTAAATTAGCAATAGAGTCACATAATGCAAAGACTGAAGTTTCTAAAGGTGATGATTATCTTGCCAGAGCTGTAAAAACTGGTGTTAAAACATGGCAGACTCCAAAACATAGCAGTTCCACTTTTTTTTCCCCCGAGGGCCTTCAGTCTTTTTTTTTTTTTTAATATTTTATATAATTCTTACATCATTTTTCATGTTTGCACTCTGTATGCATTTTCATTTTGGATATATTCCCCATACAATTGCACCCCCCTTAGTTCGATCCTAATCCTTCCTCTCCTCGCCCCCACCATAGTGTGTCTCTGGTTTATAGTTACTTGTTGATTTTGATATTTACTTTGTATTAATTAGTCTTTGTCTTGGTCCCTTATTTAGATGTTCTAAATTCATGCTATGAGTGAGACCATAGCTAAGCTATGGAAACAACCCAAATGCCCAAAAATAGATGACTGGATCAAGAAGATGTGGTACATATACACAATGGAATATTACTCAGCAATCAAAAAAGATAAACACATGCATTTTGCAGCAACATGGATGGAGCTAGAAGGGATTATGCTCAGCAAAATAAGTCAGAAAGAAAAAGAAGTTCCACTTTTAATATAAGTTTTTTTTTTTTAGGAAATGAGAAATAATGAGATGGGAGAAAATAGAACAGCCAAGGCAGGAAAGTGTCTTTCATGAATTAAGGTGCAGGAAGGAGGGGAGATGGGCTCAACCTTGAATTGTGGAGCAGCCCCTGTCCTGTGTCTGTGAAACAGTTGAGTCATGGTGGCAGAGAGGCCAATAATAAGGTTGTTGGAATAATTTAGGTATGAAATGATGAGCCCTTGGAGGGAGGAGGTAAGAAGGAGAGATGTGAAGCCAGTGTGTGTGAAATGAGGCAGTTGCATAGTGGAGACTGAGGACAGAAAGGGTTATGAGAAGGCTTCATTGTCCCTCCTGGCTTTCAAGCTTAGTGCAGAAAGTGTGTGTTTCTTTGAATTTTGTCCATCCTTTCTAGTTAGCGCATACTTTTATTTTTAAATGTATTTCTACAATACTATAGAAAAAACACTAAATTAAAATTCTACACTGTGTTCTTTTTATTAGACAATGGTGGGTACAAATTATTAACTTATTATTTGGTTTCTACATTTGGAGAATGGCTTGATTATTTCCACTTCTTACATCCTACTTCCGTACTGGTTGCATGGTCTTTTAAGTTGCCAGGGAACCAGCACAGGGCAGCACAGAGCCTTCTGTTGCTCATGGGCTGGGAGCAAAACCATGCCACACTCTCTTTATTTTTCACCTCATCACGTTATCACTCTCATTCCTCAAGTGAGGCAGCCTAACATTCTTTATGACCACGATGGAATTCCAGTGAACATCTTTAAATTTTGGAGTAAAATTTTTAAAAAAATATTGGGTAAGTTAGAAATGATTTATTATTTTTTTTTAAAGATTTATTTATTTATTTATACAAGAAACGGGTTACAGGCCAGATTTACCAGAAGGTGAGAGGATTCACCAGAGACAGAGCGGGGAACAGAACAGGCAAATTGACAAAATACACTGCTGAGGGGAGCAGCAGGCGTGACAGGACAGGTCTGCCGCACCATGTGGGACCCTCACCGGCCAACCGGGATCGAACTGGCGCTGCAGAGGCTGCAGACATCTTCTGAGTGCAGCGCTCAACCGCCTGCACCACCAGGGGAGGCCTAGGGAGTGTAAAGATGTAAGTGTGGGATTAAGAAGGAAAGGACTATTATGACACATGCAGTGGCAGGAAGGGCACAGAGCAGGACTCTATGACCTGAGCAGACAGGGGAAAGGAGAGTCCTGGAGCCCTCAGTGGCTTTTTCAGGCTTTTATTGCCATTATACCAGGTACACGCAGGTAGGGGTGCTGGGGGGCCCAGGAGGCTGAAAGGCCTCCTAGCCCCGGGCGAATCTTCACTTTTCCTGGGCTCTCCGGCGTTCTCTCATGATCTCGTTCTATCTTGCCGGTTTCGTTCGGCTCTCTCGTTTGTTCTCCTTATGGCCCTCCATTTCCATTCTCCTGGTGTCCCCATGATGCCACCCTTATAAGCCAGACCCAGCCCAGGTGTACCCACCTACGTAGGCCCACTTCCCACTTATAGGGTAAGGTAAAAAGTATCAGGCTTTTCTGCCCTCCCGCCATCAGGATAGATGATGGATCCTTGTCCTGAATGCATGCCTGATGGCGGGCACCTGGAGTAGGGTGTGGGCATAGGTAGATGGGATTCACCTGGGCTAAGACTGGGCTTTTAGGGGTGGCGTTGCGGCAACACCAACAGAAGCCGAGAGAAGAAAAAGCAGAGAAACATGAAGAACCACGAGAGTAGCAGAGAACGCCGGAGATCCCAGATAGAGTGAAGACTTGCTGGGGGCTGGGAGGCCTGCCAGCCTCCTGTCCCCCCAGCACCCGTGCCTGCTGTGTACCCAGTAAATCTGAATAAAAGCCTGTAAAAGCCACTGAGGGCTCCAGGACTCCTCCTTTACCTGGTCTGCATGGGATCATAGAAAACCTGCCCTGTGCCCATTTCTGACCCCACACCACTCCAGGTGTCCGCCATCAGGCATGCATGCAGGACCGTAGGGATCCATCAACAACCCTAATGGCAGGAGGGCAGGAAAGCCTGACAATCATTCACCCTACAGCACATTACACCTTTTCTGGAGAGCAGCTCTTCAATCTTCAGAAGTTTTTAAATGAACTTACAAATAATGTGACCAAACTTACCTATCTTCTGATTACAGCCTGCAGCTGTGCCTCCTGACATTTTTAGCACACAATTTTATGGTAACTCTGTGGTAGAAATGTGACTGTCTTCCTAAAGACAAGCTCAACTCATGCCAACTCTGCTCACTCCAACTGTTCTGGAGAACTGTCAGGTGCTGCTGCTATAGCAGGGGTTCAGGTTGGGGGCCTTCCCTCTGAGCTGACCTTGAAGATGTCCCTATGGAAGCAGCTGGGCTTCTATACTAGCCACCAGCAAAAGAACTCCAGAGACATGGCACCAGATACAGGGCACCAGATACAGGGCCTCTGGAGACTTGTTTTCTTAGTGAAGCTGACTAATTGGCAAAGATCAGAAATGTGAAACACTAGTCCTTTAATGTTGAAGGTGTATGTAAGGTGAATGATTGTCAGGCTCTTCTGCCCTCCTGCCGTTAGGATTGATGATGGATCCCTGTGGTCCTGCATGCATGCCTGATGGCGGGCACCTGGAGTGGGGTGTGGGCATATGTAGGTGGGCATACCTGGGCTGAGACTGGGCTTATAAGGACGGAGTCACGAGGATGCCAGCAGAACAGCAGAAGGAGAACAAAAAGAATGAAAGGAAGCAGGAGAGAGAGAATGAAACCATGAGAGAATGCTGGTGTAGGGTAAGTGAAAAAGTATCAGGCATTTTTGCCCTCCCACCATCAGGATAGATGATGGATCCCTGCAGTCCTGAATGCATGCCTGATGGCGGGCACCTGGAATGGTGTGTGGGCATATGTAGATGGGATTCACCTGGGCTAAGACTGGGCTTAAAAGGGCAGCGTCATGGGGACGCCAGGACAACCACGAGAGCAGCAGAGAACAAGGCCACCAGGGAACGCTGGAGAGCCCAGGTAGAGTTAAGACTTGCTGGGGGCCGGGAGGCCAGCACAACTGCCTGCCATGTACCTGGTAAATCCCAATAAAAGCTTGAAAAGCCACTGAGGGCTCCAGAACTCACTCCTCCTTTACCCCATCAGCTCGGGTCATAGAGATCCGGCTCCGTGTCTTCCTGCCATTACCCAGAAGAGAGAGAATGAGACCACGAGAGAATATTGGAGAGCCCAGATAGAGTGAAGATTCACTGGGGATTAGGAGACCTGCCAGACTCCTGTCCCCCTGTAGAGGCAGGACTGGACCAGTGCAGGTTTTCTGATCCCATGCAGACTGGGTAAAGGAGGAGTCAGAGTCCTCAGTGGGTTTTTGCAGGTCTTTTATTGGGGTTCACCAGGCATATGGCAGGCAGGGGTGCTGGGGGGCCGGGAGGCTGGCAGGCCTCCCAGCCCCCAGCAAATCCTCACTCTATCTGGGCTCTCTGGCCTTCTCTGTTTCTGCTTCTTTTCTGCTTCTTCTCTGCTTCTCTCTTGGCTTCTTCTTTTGGCTTCTACAGGCGTCCCCGCAACGCCACCCTTGAAAGCAGTCTTAGCTCTGTCTCTGGTGAATCCTCTTACCCCCATGCACCTCTGGCCTGTACCCCAGTTCTTCTATGCAAAAAAAAATGAGATCAGCTGTAAGTCTGTAAGTGTTAAATTCTCATCAGATTTCAAAGGTCTTGGAAAATATGCTATTAATAAATTGTATGCTTATTACTCATGGAAATGATAATGTTTTGGATACATGAGCTAAATAAAATATATTGTTATATTAAAAAAAAAAGCAGTCTTAGCTCAGCTGAATCCCATCTACCTATGCCCACACCCTATTCCAGGTGCCAGCCATCAGGCATGCATTCAGGACAAGGATCCATCATCTATCCTGATGGTGGGCAGAAAAGCCTGACATTTTCTTTACCCTACAGTCCACCCCCTCAGGGTTTTCTGCCATATAGTCTACATATATATACAATTTTCTAAGCAAACAAACAATGCATCCATGGCCCACAGAAGCAAATACATCACAATAACAATACAACAGAACACAAATAAGTCCAGGACAAATAAGTCCAAAAGACAATTATTGGTACCAGCAGATGAGCCACCAAATCTGCTGCCGAAGGCACTGCTCACACGAGGGAGGGGAATCACTCACGGCATCTACTATAACACACCAGGAGCCGTCAGGCTTCCTGGCCTTCTCTGGCTGTAGTCTCGGCTACAAGCCACACACCGCATCCACCCCCAGGATGCACTAGCTCTGGGACTGGCGATTCTATTCTGTTGAGGGTAATCGCCAACCCTCAGGGTTTCTGTCTGCAGTCGCTCCAACACTCGGCCTTCATAGCCACCCATGCGACTCACATACCCCTGCACTCAGGCCAACCCACTGCACAAGCACATGGGTCGGGGATCCAAATTCTACATTTGGCTTGGGCTCTATCCCAAGCCATGTTCCCCATCCGTCCCCCAAGGACGGGTTCCTCAGCTCCTCACCCTCACTCAAGAATGAGCAGGGCATCACCCACAGGTGATTTTACGAGACTCACAGGTCTTCAGCATACCCAGGCTGCTTAACAGCCACTCAGGGCTTCTCAACTTAGCATCAGCACCAGCTTTTGCTTCTCAGTTGGCTTTTCTCCTCCGCCTGGCTGCTGGGCATACACAGGCTGCTTTTGGCCATCAAGGGCCACTGGCCACCCCCAGATTCCCATCTCCTGGGGTTTACAAACAAAACTGTTCCACCCCCAGGGTCCCAAAACATATCAACCTGCAAGGTCCTCCGCCTTCTGGTGGGATTGTCAGTCCATCAGTCCAAGTCTCTTGACCTCTCCCTGAATCAGCACTGGCGAGCTCCAAATCTTGGTCCTCTCTTTGCCGATGATTCTTGCTGCCTCAGGGGTCATTGGCTGGTCCTCTCGGGCGTCTCCTCGATGCGAGGTCTCGTCCCGCAGCTCCTGGACCGTATCCACCTTCTGTGACACCATGGTGCCTCCAGCGTCGTCACAGGCAAACACTGTTACTCCTTAGTCCCTCCAGGTCTTCGGAGGGCTCCATACCCGTCTGCATGGATCATCTTGCTGACTTACGCCAATTGTAGAGGCAGGACTGGACCAGTGCAGGTTTTCTGATCCCATGCAGACCGGGTAAAGGAGGAGTCAGAGTCCTCAGTGGGTTTTTGCAGGTCTTTTATTAGGGTTCACCAGGCATATGGCAGGCTTCCCAGCCCCCCAGCAAATCCTCACTCTATCTGGGCTCTCTGGCCTTCTCGGCTTCTGCTTCTTTTTTTCTGCTTTTCTCTCGGCTTCTTCTTTTGGCTTCTACTGGCGTCCCCGTAACGCCGCCCTTAAAAAGCACAGTTTTAGCTCAGCTGAATCCCATCTACCTATGCCCACACCCTATTCCAGGTGCCCGCCATCAGGCATGCATTCAGGCCAAGCATCCATCATCTATCCTGATGGCGGGAGGGCAGAAAAGCCTGACATTTTCTTTACCCTACACCCCCAAACCCCTTGGCACCCCTGCTGGCCGTGAACCTGATAAACTCAATAAAAGCCTGAAAAACCACCAAGGGCTCCTCCAGGACTGTCCTTTACCTGTCTGCATGGAACATAGAGATCCTGCTCTGTGCCTTCCTGGCACTACGCTGTTCTTACAGAAAAACAATGTACTATATTTGAAATGAATTTAATACTTGCTTTCTAAAAAAATTGTTTATTCAAACTCACATTTATTGAACATATTTATCTACCATGTGGTAGAAACTAGGCTTGATCTGAAGAATATAAAGATGAATAAGACATACTGTTCTGTCTTTCAAGTTTCAAAAACCAGGTGGGAATTGTCATTTAAACAAAGCAGTTTAGTATGATTGAGATAAGTGCTGCTAGATGTATGTACAGAACACTGGGAGGAACCAGCTTAATAAAGTTGAGGAAGGTTCATTGTGGAGATGATATTTGAGTGGATTGAGCTTTATTTCCCTTTGTCTAAACTCCAATAAAAACTAATAAATTGAATGTTATTTACTAGTTCAGTGCTTCTCAGCTAACTAAATCACAGAAAACAATAAAGCAGTTTTGAAACCTGACACCCATCAGATTCACCTGAGGAGTTTAACAAAATTCCTGTGACTCTCAAACTTATAAAAAACTCTCAACCACACTAATAATAAAATAAATGCAAATTACTTGTCAGATTGGCGAAAATCCAAGACCCATTCTATTTGTGAGGCTGTGGGGGAAAGAGGTGCCATTTTTTTAAAAAAAAAAAGATTTATTTATACAAGAACTGGGCGGGGTACAGGCTAGATGCATGGGAGGGTGAGAGGATTCACCAGAGACAGAGTGGGAAACAGAACAGGCAGACTGATGAAATACACTGCTGAGGGGAGCAACGGGCGTGACAGGAGAGGTCTGCTGCCCCATGTGGGACCCTCACCAGACTCTCACCAGCTGGCTGGGATCGAACCTGCGCTGCAGAGGCTGCAGACAGCTTCACAGTGCGGCGCTCAACTGCCTGTGCCACTAGAGGAGGCCCAAGAGGTGCTTTGATGTTGATGGGGAGAATGCAAACTTGCATTATGCAAGGGGATATGTCAACAAATTATATAATAAATTAAAGGCATTTATTCTTTGACCCATATTTCACTCCAAGAAATGTATATCTGTGTAAGTATAAAAAAACAACTGCATAAAGGTTGTTTATTAGGGCTGGTGTTTGTGAGTGTGTGTGTGTGTTTTGTCCCGACCCGCGGGATTCGTAGGCACGAAAAGAGAAGGGCTGAGGATTGAAATGAGGGGCTTGAGACAACTTGACGCTAGCGTTTACTTCTTTATTTTTCCTTTTCCTTTCTTTTACTTTTCCCTGTCTTTCTACCTTCCCTGACCTTCTCTCTGCTCCTCTCGCAATAACCTCTCTCGCAATAACCTCCTCGCAATGACCTCTCGACCTTCTCGTGGTTCTCTTCTTATATCCTGGTAGCTCCTCCCATCGTACCTCCCAGTCTCATTTGATTAATAGGAAACACCTGTGGTTTCTCAGCAGGCAAAACGGTAAAGCGAAAACTAATTAATGGCACGTGTGTTGCGCAACACGGCGCATGCTCCAGGCGGCTCCGGACATGTTTGATTTACTTATTTTTTCAGTTTTGTTTTCCATTGAGATAATGTTGGTTTACAACATTGTATATGACTTAGGGGTACAGGCTCACACCTCTTGAGAGGCTTGTGACCACACCATGCTCATCACAAAAGCACCAATAATCCTCTACCATAGTCCAATAGGCCCCTTTCTTCCCTCCTTCCCTTCTCCCTCCCTTCTCTTTTTCACCGGTCCCCTCCCTCCTCCATCCTTCTTATAGTTACATGACTCAAGCATAATAAAGAACAAAGATGATCTCCATGTACTGATACCGAGTGCTTCCTACCCAGAATGTATTAAATATAAAAATAATCAGGAGAGGACCTCTCGGTTGGTGCAGTGGTTGAGCGCTGGGTTGTGAAGGTGCCCGCAGCCTCTGCAGCACCGGTTCAATCCCCGGCTGCTCCCTGGCCAGCGGAGGAGGGTCCCACATGGCGCGCAGACCTCTCCTGCCGCCCGCTGCTCCCCTCAGCAGTGTACTTCGGTCCGTCTGCCTGCTCTGCTCCCCGCTCTGGCTCTGGTGAATTCTCTCACCCTCCTGCGCTTCTGACTGTACCCAGTGCTTGTATGCATAAATAAATAAATAAATCTTTAAAAAAAAAATCAGGAGCAGGACAGTACTCACTGTATTTCTTTTTTGTAAGAAGAGAGAAATAAGAATGTATATATATATATTATTTTCTTAAATTTGCTCCCCAAGCCACTGGAAAGTTAAATCAGAAACTAATAAAAATGGTAACCTATGTGGACTTTTCATAAAACCTCCTTATTTTAAAATTTAAACATTTTAAAGTTAAAGAAAATTTGCAAGCCTGGTGCTAATAAATTTTTCCCCAGAATCATTCTAAATACATTGCTGAAAGGGTGCTTCCTTCACTTGCTCCTCCCCAAGTTTATTGCACTTTCTTTCAAACATGGCACACTCATCAAGGGAGAACATTGACATCGACATGGGATTAGCAACCAATCTCTAGACTTCATCCAAGTCTCTCCACTTGACTCTGAGTGCTTTTTAGAACAAATGAATCTCATTGAGAGGCATTTGCTGTATATAGTATTCGTTTTCTTTAGTTCGTCACACCTGGACAGTTTCTCTGTCTTCATTTCATGACCTTTTGAAGATTTTTAATATTATTGAAAAATATCCTTCAATATAAATTTGTCTGATGTTTTCTCATGTTTAGATTCAAGGCTGGGTGTTTTGGGGGGAACATCACAGAAATGATATGTATTCTCATTACATTTTATCAGATGGTGCATATTGGGATGGTTGTCCCAGTGTTGATGTTGGCTTTAACCTCTTGATCAGGGCTGTTCACTCTAGTAACTCTTTTCCCCTTTGTCATGAATATGTGTGGGAAGGAATTTGGAGACTATGTAACCATCCTGTTCCTCAACAAATTTTGCATTAATTAATTGATAACATGATTTTCTATTTTATTAAGGGATTACAATTTTTATTATATTTATTTTGGGGCTTACATTATGTCATATTTGACTAGTGGAACCTTCTTCAAGTTGACTTTTGTGTGATCTCAAAATTTATCCCTGTATATAACTGGAAGACCAGGGTTTAGCCTACCTGTCATCACTGAATGCTAACTTGGAGACAGAGAATTTAATCTTTAAGGTGTGTTTTAATCAGACAGCTGGTAATCTGGAAGATGGGGGGTTAACACTCTAAAGAAACCATTTAACATTTAATTTCCAGCTGCCTTTTTGTAGTGACTTGAACAAAGAGGGTTCAGCAGTAAGCTAGCTTTCACCACTGCCAGGAGATAGTGAGGTCCAGTCTCTGGAGCTCCTTACTGTCCTCCTGGCCTCAGGCTTGTCCCACCATGCCAAGGCTGATCTGCAGATAGCACTGGCTTCCTGCACTCCTCCAGACACATTCTTGGGTTAGAAGTTCAACTCATAAATAATATGTATGTACATATTTTCTACTATACCAGCTTAGAGTTTCACCTGATCTCCTCCCCCTCCCTATCCCCTATCATCCCCCCGCATTAGTAACAACCCTTTATAACTATAAGGCTTGTTTCAGTTCAAAGATGGCACTCTGCCTTTGTGCAGACAATCAGTTGTGGTTGTTGTGACAGCACCTTGTTGATATATTAATCTTCTTATGCAGGTGGGTGCATGTTGGAAGGCATTGCATATAGATAGCAACAGGCAGTTATGCCCAAGAAAATAAAAAGCAAGATTAGAAAGCATCTCTCAGGCTTGTGATACTGGGGAGCCACGAGGTTAAGAGAGAGAGATCAAGACTAAAGAAAACCTCCTGATTTTTTATGTCTGAGACAATAGCATGAATAGTCTTAACTTTATGCTCAATAAGTTGAGTGTTGTCAATCAGGTTAAAACAACATAGTCCTTTAAATTTGTCACAACCGTGGTTGTGTCTCAGCAATAAATAATCTAGTGCTGACCAATTCTCCAGGACGGCTTTCCTGACCTGGCCCAGTTCTGTCCCTTGGCCCCCATAGCTTGTGATGTTGCATTCAAGCCTTTGAACATTGCACATGGCAAGTGCTTAATACTCCACAGGTTTAAGTTGTCATTGCACTTTGGTGGGAGGGAGATTTACCTTTTCTTTCTTACTTCCTGAGTTATGTGGACCTTCTGGGGCATAAACACTGTGAGTCTCCCAAGGCTGCAGGGCCCTCTGGTGCTGTTTGCAGGTACAAAGGAGTAGGCCATCTTATAGCATAGCAGGAACCATCCCACTGGTAACTTTAAATGAGCCTCTGCATAGGACACAGAGGAGGTAGTGTTGCAGGTCATGTCATTTTCCAAAGTCAAATTCAGACAATATTTATTACATCCTGAGAAAGAAACACATTCATCAGTAGGTAAGACTTTTGCCAATTTCAAAGGGAACATTTCTCTGTCTTTTTTGTTACAACAGGCCCCTGTAGTGTAAGTAAAAATGTTATCAGGCTTTTCTGCCCTCCCGCCATTAGATTAAATGTGTGTCTGATGGTGGACACCTGGAGTAGGGTGTGGGCCTACATAGGTGGGCACACCTGGTCTGAGACTGGGCTTATAAGGGCAGCATTGTGGAAACGGAAGAGCTACCAGGAGAACAAGCGAGAGATGAAAAGAGAACCAGCAGAGAAGCAGAGGCCACGAGATAACGCCAGAGAGTCCAGAAAGAGGGAGGACTCGCTGGGGGCTGGGATGCTGGCAGGCCTCCCAGCCCCCTGGCACCCCTGCTTGCCGTGCACCTGGTAAACTGTATAAAAGCCTGAAAAAGCCACTAAGGGCTTCAGGACTCCTTAACCTGTCTGCTCGGATCATAGAGATGCTGCCTGTGTCTTCCTCGTGGGACTGCAGTCCCCAATTATAGATATCAAGGTAATGTTTCAAATGCTGAAACACGAGGGGAGCCACAAGGCAAGATGTCAAGGTCTGCTCAACATAAGTCCCATCTGCAAGGCAAAAGAGATATTCAGAACATTTCGTGCCAGATATACCCAGACGTTTTCATCCTATCTGAATGGTATACTGTTTCCCTGGAGAGATAAACAGCAAGTTATTAGTACAGAATAAACATTATTGCCTTTTTATAATCAGTTTTAAGTCTCCCACTCTCTTGGATTCCCAGTGACGTTCCAGTGCCTTCTTCACTCTGGTGTAGTGTATCCAAGGCTTGACTCCAGCAAATTTTACCTCCGTTGGTGTTACCAGGAGTGCTTCCCATGGGCCAGTCCACTGTTCAGCTAGCTGATCTTCTGGTGTTTAAGCTTTCAGCAGAATCCGATCACATGATTTGAATGAATGTACAGGACCAGTAAGAGCAGGATTTGTAAAAAATGCATGTGCTTTAATCGTATCTAGGAACTGTCCTAGGTGATGTACGTAATTTTTAATTTTTAATTCTTGATCTATTACCATGTCAATTAGTTTGAGTATGGTCTGGAATGGTCACACATACACAATTTCGTACAGGCTCAAGCCAAGCCTGCTTCGGGGAGCCACCCTTACTCTCAGCAGAACAATATGCAATGCCTGATCCCAGTGCAGATGTTCTTCCTGGCAAAACTTGGCAGTAATTTTTGTTTTTTCTTAAGATATTGTAGCACCATCAAGGCGCAGTGCAGGTTTTCTGTGATCCGGACAAACAGGTAAAGGAGAGTTCTGGAGCCCTCGGTGGCTTTTTCAGGCTTTTATTGAGCTTTTTACATCTTTTGCATTGTGGCAGGCAGGGGGGCCAGGAGGCTGGCAGGCCTCCTAACACCGCCCCCCTACCCCCGAGTCTTTGCTCTTTTTGGGCTCTCTAGTGTTCTCTCCTGGCCTCTGTTCTCTACTGCTCCTTTGCTACTCTGCTGGTTCTGCTCTTGTTCTTTTTTCTGCTACTCTACTGGCACTCCCCCCCCCCCCCACCAATGCCACTCTTTAAGCCCAGTCTCTCAGCCCAGGTGTGCCTACATATGCATGTCCATCCCCTATGCATGCCCACCTATGCATGTCCATCACCTATGCATGCCAGGCGCCCGCCATCAGGCATGCATGTAGGACCCTGGGGATCTATCATTAATGCTAATGGCAGGAGGGTGGAAAATCCTGATAACTTTCACTTACCCTACAGATATGATTAATTTTTTTACTTTATCTGATGACAGAGGCTTCCAGGCTGTATGCAGTCTCCCTTTGATCCCCAGTTGTTTGTTATCCATGTGTCAAAGGCAGGTGCATTATTACTTTGAATGGTGCCAGGCAGTCCATACTGAGGGATGATGTTCCTTAGTAAAGTTTTGACGATCTCCAGGCCTCCCTGGTGGCACAAGGGGTTAAGACACAACTTATGAGCTATCTGCAGCCTCTGCAGCACGAGTTTGACCCCCCAGCCGGCCAGGGAGCAACCCACGTGGCACAGCAGACCTCTCCTGACTCACCAGCTGCTCCCCTCAGCAGTGTATTTCAGTCAGTCTCCCTGTTCTGCTCCCCACTCTGTCTCTGGTGGATCCTCTCACTGCCCGCACCTCTGGCCTGTGCCCCTGTTCTTTTATGCATAAATAAATAAATTTTAAAAAAAATAAAGTTTTGACAATTTCCACAGCTTTCTCTGTCAGGCTAGGGAATGCTTCCTCCAGAAGTATCAAGACAGACTAGCATGCGTTTATAGCCTCTTGATTCCGCATGTGGGTAAAATCTATCTGCCAATCTTCAAAGGGGTACTGTCCTTGGTATTTTAAGTCTTCTCTGGTGGGGGTCTGTCTCTGGATTGTTTTTCTGGCAAATTACACAGCGAGCTGTTGCCCTCTGTACAGCCTTGGAGAGGCCTGGGCTTGTAATCCACGGCTTCAGATAATTTTTTTTTTAAGATTTATTTATTTTACACATGAACTGGGGTACAGGCCAGATGCGCAGGAGGGTGACAGGATTCACCAGAGACAGTGGGGAACAGAACAGGCAGACTGACGAAATGCACTGCTGAGGGGAGCAGTGGGCAAGACAGGAGAGGTCTGCTTCGCCATGTGGGCCCCTCGTCTGCCGACCGGGATGAACCGGCACTGCAGAGGCTGGGGACAGCTTCACAGCGCTGCTCTCAACCACCTCTGCCACCAGGGTAGGCCCCATATAATTATTTAAAGAGTTTCTCCTGAGATGAGTTGACTCATGTACTTATTTAATAATTGGCTCTGTTGTAGAAGCCGACTCACTGGGGCGGAGGAAAAACAAGCGGTACTCTAGGACAGGTGAGGTCAGGAAAGTTTCATTCTCGCATGCGGACCCAGACACTGAAAAGCACCTGTACAAAGGTCTGGGCCTTGAGCTAACAGATTTCTTTTTATACACACACACACACAAAAACAACTGTCTCAACATTTGTTACACAGGCAGATTGACAGATTGTTTTACAATAGGCAAAATCATTTGGTGGAGTGCAAGGCCATTTCACATGGTAAAGGGGAGTTTACGAAGTGGGAAGGGGATGGAACTATCTCAAGATTGCTCAAAAGAGACCATCCTGTCTGGTTATCTGACTCCCTCCCTTTGAAATGCAGCCTTGTTTAGATAGTTGTACTGAGACCGGCCAGGAATATTTCAAAGAGAAGATTTGCAAGTAAGCACACTTGTTAATTGCTCCTGGATTAAAATGCTAATTGCACCTGGAGTGAAATGCGCATCTGGTGGTTGTTTATGACATCCAGTTGCTCAGTGGTTTTTCATCAGCTCTACTGAGTGGACTGGGAGGAATATTGTCCCTTTTCAGAGGTTTAAAAAATATGGACTTATCAAACCCCACTGGTCTCCCCATAACACTCCCATATTGCCCATGAAAAAGACCCACTCTGATGAGTACAGGCTTGTAGAGCAAAAGGGAAGCCTGTGGCTCACGGCAGGCTGGATGAAAAATATTAGGCAGTGCTGCTAGATAATCCCAACGTGACCCTTAAACTGAACAAACTGAATCTGTTATAGGACAGGAAGAGGGGCAGCCCAAACCCTGCAAACCTGCCTATTCTAAATGGGTTCTGCCATCCGCCGCATCAACACAAAGCATATGAGACTTTAATGGGAAGGAGCTTTAATTAGGAAACAATACAGGAAAGGCAAAGAATCTAGTTTCTAAATGAAGCACCCAAAGTGACCCGTCCCCTCGTGGGTAAAAGTCCATCCATATGGGATTGGCCCAGAGCAAGGCCCCAAAGCCTGCCACAAGTCTAAAGCATCTTCCAGTGGGGACCCACAGAAAAGGGTCAGAAACAACCAGACAAGCCCAGAAGGAAAAGAGCAAAATCAACATCAAGATAAAAGCTGCCATTGTCACCTCCCCATGGGTCTCACCCACATCCGTGTCACCCAGTCCACGACCAAAAGACAAGCGCAGTTTCTTCACGTGTCTCTAGGCTCCATGCGCCTCCTCCAGGTCTCCTGGCTCCATCCTGCTTCCTTCCTTCCTCAGTCTCTTCTGCAGCTTCTTCTCTCCCTGCTCAGCTCCACCCTCCCTTGGGTGGGGCAGGGAACCTCCCCCTTTCCTGGGGACCACCCTGTTACAAATCCAGCACTGCTTCTCCCAGACACACAATGGGGCCTCTGATACATGAATGTACTGAAATAATAAATGAAATTTACTCCTGTAGACCAGATTTATAGGCTAACCCAACTGGAAAAAGCCGATTGGACCCTCCTCACTGATGGGAGCTATGTTCTTCAAGGCAGCCAGAGGGCTGGGTATGCAATGGTCACATTAGAGTAAACTACCGTGGGGCAAAGGCTTTGCCTCCTGCCACTGCTGCACAGAAAGCTAAGCTCGGGGCCCTGACATGGTCACTTAAGCTGTTGGCAGGGAAGAAGGCAAATGTTTTCATGGATTCCAGGTATGCCTTTTTAATTTTGCACACTATGGCTCTATCTGGAAAGAGAGGACACTGCTCAATTCCAATAAAAATACAATCAAACAAGCATCAGAAATTCTCAGACTATTGGCAGCAGTTCAGACCCCTGAACAGGTGGGTTTTTATGTGTATAAAAATTAAAAAAAGTTAAAACCTCTATTTTTAAAATTTGAATTTGAAATTTCAATATGAATATATGATCTCGAAATTTATCCCTGTACAGTTTCCCCTAGCTCTGTTACTGGGAAGGGCCTTGATAACCCAGATGCAAACAGTACCCCTGCCCCAGAGTTTGTCTTTTCCCGCTGAAAGAAACCAAAGCACCTTAGAAAATCAACTGATTCTGGGTCTGGACGAGGATGTGTCCAAGGTGAATGTGGAAGACTTTGCTGTGCCAGACAAAGAGTCAATGTGAAGTGACTGAAGATGGAACAATTTAAAATACAAAAAGAATGACTGCAGTGGAACAAAACACACCGAGGATATGAAAATCTGTGAGTCTATAAAATGATACCCAGAAAAGAGAAAACCAAATGCAAAACAAACACCATTTATCTCCTACTCTTTATTCTGGAACGTGATGATTCAAAATACATAATTATTTACCTTGGCCCCAGTTGATGAGATAAAACTTTCTCTTTTGCTATCTCTCATAAAGATTGCCAGTTAGTAAGTACTGAATGGATGACTGAAATAGAAAAAGCACCATGTTGCCAGCCCCTAATGAAGTAATTGATTGAAGCAAGAATTGTGAATGGATGAGTGTAAGAAAAATGAGTGAATCAGGCTATTTTTCGCCTTTCATACAACAGAGAGCCCATACTTTGAAATGCTCTGTTTTCCTTCATTCTGGCCTCTAGCAAACAGCAGATGGGCCTTGTATTTGCAACGATGTAGATGTATCAGTTGTGTGGCTATGGGCACTTAACAGTATAAAGGGGGCTAGGCTGGGGCATTGCTGTCCTGCTTCTCTCAATGTTGGAGGCTCTCTTGCCCTGTCTGCCTGCCTATGTGTATGGTCCCCTGTCTCAGCATTAAAGGCCTACAAAATTCACTAAAGTCTCCTCTTTTTGTCTGCAAGAACTGACAATGAACCTACCTGGCCTGGGATGGCTGCACAACAATGATAAAGACATTAGTTGATATATTGATGGAGAGTTGGATACTCTAGTGTTACTGAAGTATTAATGCACACATTATCCAATGAGGTACCAGGCTGTCTCTGGCTTACTGATAATGGGTCCATTATATATGAAGTATCTCATGATGTGTTGCAATATTATACAAAATCAATGATGACATTTTGCCTAAGATGTTGCAGATCAGGGTGCGTTCTTGTGTTCCAGGGATAGAGGGATAATCACTGACACACCAGACTGAAGATTAGCAAACTCAGGTTTACATCAAAAGAGACTCCAGACAGCAGGAAGTCATCTAAGGGAGGAGCCCATTGCTAGGATGCTGGTTTCCTTTTCATAGGGCTTCTGGGAACTTTCCACCACTCTCAAAAGCTCCCAGGGCTTTTTCTACTTTGGGGTACTTTTCCACTGCTCTACTTTGCCTCATTGCCCCCTTTTGTCACCCAGAGGTGGAAAGTGACCACAAACCTCTTCTTCCCCACACCTCTCCTATGGCTGCCATCTCAAGTGCTGTCAGCCTTTGCCCACCAGCCCCCCGGACCTTCAGTGTTTCACCTGAAAATAATTCATCCTCTAGAGATAAACTCCAATTTTTTTAAAAATAAATTTTATTTTTATATTCCCCATACAATTGCAACCCCCTTATTTTGACCCCAATCCCTCTCCTCCCCGCCCCCTACCCCCCATAGAGTGTCTCTGGCTCATAGTTTTTTGTTGATTTTGATTTTCACTTCTTACAGTTAATCATTTTGCTGGTCCCTTATTTAAGTTTTCTAGATTCCTGCTATGAGTGAGACCATCCGGTATTTTCCCTTTTTCTTTCTGGCTTATTTTGCTGAGCATGATCCCTTCCAGCGCCATCCATGTTGCTGCAAATTGCATGTGTTTATCTTTTTTGAATGCTGAGTAATATTCCATGATGTATATGTACCACATCTTCTTGATCCAGTCATCTATTTTTGGGCATTTAGGTTGTTTCCAAAGCTTAGCTATTGTAAATAGTGCTGCTATAAACATAGGGGTGCAGGTGCTCTTTGGAATTGATGTTTCTGTGTCCTTTGGGTAAATACCTAGGAGTGGAATTGCTGGATCATATGGAAGTTCTATGTTTAGTAGGTCCAGAAATCTCCACACAGCTCTCCATAGTGATTGGACCAGTTTGCACTCCCACCAACAGTGCAGGAGAGTTCCTTTTTCTCCACATCCTTGCCAACATTTGTTGTTGCTAATTTTTTTAATATGTGCCATTCTCACTGGTGTGAGATGGTATCTCATGGTAGTTTTGATTTGCATTTCCCTGATTACAGGTGATGTTGAGCATTTTTTCATATGTCTGTTGGCCATTTGCATTTCCTCTTCAGAGAAGTTTCTTTTTAGCTCTTCTGCCCATTTTTTGACTGGATTATTTTCTTTGTTGAGTCTCATCAGCTCTTTGCAGATTTTTGTGATCAGTCCTTTATCATTAGTGTTGTGTGCAAAAATGTTCTCCCAGTCGGTGGGGTTTCTCTTTGTGTTTGTTATTGTCTCTTTTGCTGTGCAGAAGCTCTTTAATTTGATGTAGTCCCAGCTGTTTATCTTTGCCTTCACTATCACTGCTTTGGGTGATGTGTCTGTAAAGATGTCTTTGATGTGCAAATCACGTAGTGTTTCGCCTATATTTCCTTCTATGTATTTTATGGTTTCAGGTCTTATGTCTAGTTCTTTAATCCATTTTGAGTTGATTTTTGTGTATGGTGTGAGGTAGTGGTCAAGTTTCATTCTTTTGCATGTAGCGACCCAGTTTTCCCAGCACCATTTATTGAACAGACTATCTTTGCTCCAATGGATATTCTTTGCTCCTTTGTCAAAGATTAGTTGACCATAAATCTGTGGGTTTATTTCTGGATTTTCTATTCTATTCCATTTGTCTGTGTGTCTGTTCTTGTTCCAATACCATGCAGTTTTTTTTTTTAATATACTTTTTTTTTAAATAGAGGCATGTTTTATTTATTTATTTGTTTGTTTGTTTGCTTGTTTTCTTTATACATGCACTGGGTACAGTCAGAAGCACGGGAGGGTGAGAGAATTCACCAGAGCCAGAGCGGGGAGCAGAGCAGGCAGAATGACGAAGTACACTGCTGAGGGGAGCAGCGGGCGGCAGGAGAGGTCTGCGCGCCATGTGGGACCCTCCTCTGGTGGCCGGGGAGCAGCCGGGGATCGAACTGGTGCCGCAGAGGCCGCGGGCAGCTTCGCAACCCAGCGCTCAACCGCTGCGCCACCGGGGAGGCCCCGACCATGCAGTTTTGATGATTATGGCTTTGTAGTATAGTTTGAAGTCTGGCAGTGTGATGCCTCCATTCCCTTCTTTTTTTTTCAGGAGAGCTTTGGCTAGTCGGGGTTTTTTGTGATTCCATATGAATTTCATCAATAATTGTTCTATTTCTTTGGAGAATGACATTGAAATTTTTATTGGGATAGTATTGAATCTGTATATTGCTTTTGGTAGGATGGCCATTTTAATAATGTTTATTCTTCCAATCCATGAGCAGGGGAAGTCTTTCCATTTCTTTGTGTCTTCTTCTATTTCTTTTAACAGTGTTTTATAGTTTTCTTTGTATAGGTCCTTTACCTCTTTTGTTAGATTTATTCCCAAATATTTGATTTTTTTTGTTTCAATAAAAAAAGGGATGCTTTTTTTGATTTCTTCTTCTTCAGATTTATTGTTTGTGTATAGGAAGGCTACTGACTTTTGCGTGTTGATTTTGTATACTGCCACTTTACTGAACTGATTGATGAGTTGAATTATTTTTTCTGTGGAGTTTTTGGGGTTCTCTATGTATATTATCATATCATCTACAAATAGTGATGGTTTGACTTTTTCTTTTCCTATTTGGATTCCTTGTATGTCTTTCTCTTGTCTTATTGCTCTGGCTAGGACTTCCAGGATTATATTGAAAAGCAGTGGTGAGAGTGGACATCCTTGTCTTGTTCCAGATCTTAATGGAAATGCTTTCATCTTTTCACCAATGAGAATGATACTGGCTGTTGGCTTGTCATAGATGGCCTTTATGATGTTGAGGTATGTTTCTCGTATCCCAAGAATTTCAAGGGCTTTTATCATGAATGGGTGTTGCACTTTGTCGAAAGCTTTCTCAGCATCTATTGATATTATCATTTGGTTTTTATATTTCTTTTTGTTGATGTGTTGGATAACGTTGATTGGTTTTCGGATGTTGAACCATCCTTGTGTCCCTGGAATGAATCCTACTTGGTCATGGTGAATTATCTTATGGATACATTGTTGGATTCTGATAGCTAAAATTTTATTGAAGATTTTTGCATCAGTGTTCATTAGGGAGATTGGCCTGTAGTTTTTCTTTTTTGTGTTGTCCTTGTTCGGTTTTGGTATTTGTGTAATGTTGGCTTCATAGAACATGTTTGGTATTGTCCCTTCCTTCTCAATTTTTTGGAAGAGTTTGTGAAGGATAGGCACTAATTCATTTCTGAATGTTTGGTAGAATTCATTTGTAAATCCATCAGGTCCTGGGCTTTTGTTTTTGGGGAGGTTTTTGATTACCATTTCAATCTCGCTGTTTGTAATTGGTCTGTTTAGGTGTTCTATTTCTTCTTTATCTAGCTTTGGGTGATTGTAGAATTGTAGGAATTTGTCCTTCTCCTCTAGATTGTTGAACTTGTTTCCATATAACTGTTCATAGTAGTTACTGATTATTCTTTTGATTTCTGCTGTGTCTGTTGTGATTTCTCCTCTTTCATTTATGATCCTGTTTATTTGGGCTTTCTCCCTTTTTTTCCTTTGTGAGCCTGGCTAGAGTTTTGTCTATTTTATTGATTTTTTCAAAGAACCAGCTCTTGGTTTCATTGATCTTTTGGATTGTTTTTTTAGTTTCTATTTCATTTATTTCTGCTTTGGTTTTTATTATTTCTTTTCTTCTACTGGTTTTGGGGTTTTTTTGTTGTTCTTTTTCTAGATATTTGAGCTTCAAGATTAGGTTGTTTCTTTGAGTTCTTTCTTGTTTCTTGATGTGAGCCTCTATTGCTATATATTTTCCTCTTATTACTGCTTTCACTGCATCCCATACATTTAGGAAATTGGTTTTCTCCTTGTCATTCAATTCAAAGAATTTTTTAATTTGTTCTTTTATCTCCTCATTAGTCCAGTGGTCTTCCAGTAGTGTGGCTTTTAATCTCCATGAGGTAGGAGAGTTCCTTGCCTTCTTTTTATGGTTTATTTCTAGTTTGATGCCTTCATGGTCAGAAAAGATGGTTGGTATGATTTCGATCTTGGTGTATCTGTTGATGTTTGTCTTGTGTCCCAGTATGTGATCAGTCCTGGAGAATGATCTGTGTGCGCTTGAGAAAAATGTGTACTCCGTTTTTTTTGGGTTTAGTGTTCTATAGATGTCTGTTAAGCCCAAGCGCTCTAGATCCTTATTTAGAGCTTTAGTGTCTTTACTTATTTTTTGTCTCGTTGATATATCCATTGTTGATAGTGGTGTGTTGAAATCTCCCACTATGTATGTGTTTTCTCTGATGTCTGTTTTCAGAGATGACAATATTTGTCTGATATATTTTGGTGCTCCTTCGTTTGGTGAGTATATGTTAATGAGTGTTATTTCTTCTTGAAGTATTGTCCCCTGGATCATAATGTAGTGACTGTTGGGGTCTCTTTTTATCTTTTTGAGTTTGAAATCTGTTTTATCTGACATAAGTATAGCTGTTCCTGCTTTCTTTTTTGGTCCATTTGCTTGTAGGATTGTTTTCCATCCTTTAACTTTGAGTCTATTTTTATCTTTTGTAGCTAAAGGTGTTTCCTGGAGACAGCAAAAGGTTGGGTTTTGTTTCTTAATCCAGCCTGTGACTCTGTGTCTTTTTATTGAAGAGTTTAGTCCATTTACATTTAGAGTTAATATTGATATGTTAGCATCTGTATTTGCCATTGTGTTTGCCCTTCCTTTGATTTTATTTATTTATTCTTTTAATAACTTTTTTTTTTTTTGGCCTTCTATCATTGTTATTCATCCCTCTGAGGTTCTGGCTTTAGGACTCCTTGTAGTATTTTTTGGAGTTGGGGTTTAATCATAATGAAATTCCAGAGTTTCTGTTTGTCTGGGAAGGTCCTTATTCTTTCTTCATAGAGGAAGGAGAGCTTTGTGGGATAGAGTATTCTTGGTTGGCATGTTTTCTTGGAGTCTGTTGGCTATGTCCCTCCACTCTCTCCTTGCCCGTAGTGTTTCTTTCTTTTTTTTTTTTTTAATAGAGGCATGTTTTATTTATTTATTTATTTTATTTGTTTGTTTGTTTTGTTTATACATTCACTGGATACAGTTAGAAGCATGGGAGGGTGAGAGAATTCACCAGAGCTAGAGCAAGGAGCAGAGCAGGCAGAAGGACCGAAGTACACTGTTGAGGGGAGCAGTGGGTGGCAGGAGAGGTCTGTGTGCCATGTGGGACCCTCCTCCGGTGGCCGGGGAGCAGCCAGGGATCGAACCGGTGCTGCAGAGGCCACGGGCAGCTTCGCAACCCAGCGCTGAACTGCTTCGCCAACGGGGAGGCCCGTCCTTGCCTGTAGTGTTTCTTAGGAGAAGTCTGATGTCAGCCTGATTGGTTTTCCTTTGAATGTTATCTTTTTCTTTCCTCTTGTCAGCTTCATTATTTTTTCCTTGTCCTGGATTCTTGGGAGCTTTACTATTATGTGTCTTGCTGTATTTTTCCTTTCGTCGTGGAAGTTTGGTGTTCTTCTTGCTTCTTGTATATCAATTTTCAGCTCCTTCTTCACGTTTGGGAAGTTCTCTTCAATTATCTCCTTGAATATTTTCTCTGTTCCTACATCTCTCTCCGCTCCTTCTGGGATTCCTATAACTCTTATATTTCCTTTCCTCATGGAGTCAGATAGTTCCCGAAGTCTTTCTTCTGTCTTTTCCTTCGTACTTCTCTTTCCTTTTCTGTTTTGGTTCTTTTTATTTCTGTGTCTTCAAGGGTACTTATTCGTTCTTCCATTTCATCTATTCTGCTTTCATTGCTTTTCCCAGAATTCTTTAGTGCCTCCATTAATTCTTTGATCTCCTGCATTTCTTTTACTTCCCTCTTTAGGGACTCAGTTTCATTCTTCTGGTCGTTGATTGTTTTCCCCTTATCATTGTTTTCCTTTATGACTTCTGTCAGTTTTTAATCATGGCAATTTTAAATTCTCTTTCTGGAAGGCTCAGAAGTTCTTCCATGTTACTGTCGTTGCAATCTGGGGGGTGGTTTTCTTTTTGTGGTGTGCTTTTTTCCTGAGGAGTTGCTGGGTTGCGTGTGGTTCTTCTACTCCCTACTGTCTGTTTTCTAATTTGCCGTATGCATTGGGACACTGTGTTGCTGGGACTGGCCGGCATCTTGGGTGAACTTCTCAGCTCCCCTCTGGTCCTCTGAGAGCCATCTGTTGGTTTCAGGCAGTCTTTACTGAAGAAATGTCCCTGTTCTAAAATGGCGATGCGGGACACACTCCCTGTGCACCCAGTCTGCCCCGGCCGTGTGTTACCGCTCTCCCTCTGGGTCTGACTGCAGGCCAGAAGGGATAAACTCCAATTTTCAGGGAATATATGGGTGAGTAGAATAAGGTAAATGACAACAACAAGTTCGGCTGGTGGACAAATTCAGAGAGAAGGCCATTCTGAGGGGTAGGTGAGCTCTTATTATTCTAGGTAACAAGTGACAAGATAAAACAACCAAATGTGGTGTGCAGACTTTGATTGGATCCTGATTAGGACTAAACTGGGAGTAACAAACATTTTGGGAACAACTGGAAAAATTTGGGTATGGATCAGTACTAGGTAGTGATAATACAGGATTGTTATTTTTTTTAAATTTTTTAATTTTATATATTTTTTACATTGTTTTTCATTTTTGCACAATGTATGATTTTCATCTTGGTTATAGTCCCCATACAATTCCCACTCCCCCTGGTTTTGATCCTACTCCCTCCCCCTGCCCCCTTAGACATTTAATGGTTTTGACTTTAAGAAGGAAAATGTTTTTATTTTCATGTGGTTCACATAATTTTTCAACTTTAGCAAAAATATTGATGAGAGTAGCATGGTAAAAATGTTAACTGTTTTGGTAATAGGTATATAGGTGCTCATTATATTATTTTATATGTTAGAAAGTATGAATAAAAAGTCACAGATAATTTGATTCCTTGGCTCCAACCCAGACCTACTGAGTGAGACTAAACCTTAGTTGGTATCTGTATTTTATCAAGCATCCCATTTCAAGACGAGAATGAATAAAGGGGACTTTTTCATCTGTTTAATTTTTATGAACAAATATCTATCAGACCCTTATCACGTAAGCACTTTTCTAGAAACTGAAGTTTTAGCTGTGAACAAAACAGAGAAGGAATGATAAATCCATGCTGTTGGCACCCTACCTTGCCCATAACCGACTTAAGACAGACTTTAAAAAATCATTAACTATCACATAAAAACAGAAAATTGCATAAAACTGATGGGCAGCTTAATGTGACAGCCCTGCCCACACAGGACCCAGGAGCCTGGTGGTCAGTCGGGAATCTTCCACACCCCCCTAGTCAGAACCTGCTCCCTCACCCCTGGATTATGTTTAGAATGTGATTTAAGGCTCAAAGGCAAAATTCACACCCTTACTTTAAAATTCTTTTGAGTATCTACTCTATACCCTCCAAAGAAAATTTACATTTTCCTTTGGTTCAAAGGTTTCTGTCTCAAATTTTTAAATTCAGTACAATTGAGACATGCATTATGAAACATGTGTTTTTTACTTTCTAATTTCAGTAACAGCTTCTGGGCAGTCTTTTCCTGATTCAGGGCTAATTCTGAGAACATAATGTCATAAAGTCTATTTTAAATGCATACATATGTAATTCTATCATGGTGGGATGAAGAAAGCAAACAATGCAAATAACCTCAGAGCCAGTTTCCAATGAGCACTGTTAGGTCCCAAGAGACTGCAGAGTCATTACTCTGTAGGTTACCAGAACATACACAAAAGGGGACCAGAGGCATTGCTTACTGAATCGAGTGAGAAATAAGATTTTTTTTAAATGCTCAGAACTTTAATCTTCTGCCCATTTTATAGCATTTTCCCTTCTTTTTTAAGTCTTTCAGAACTAGAACTGAAATATTGTGAGATGGACAGTGTGTTCCCTGTTTGACCGTTCTCAGAGTGCCCATGGCAATAACATAGGATTGAAAAGCAATGATATGTTTATTTCATTTGGAAGTCTCAAAGCTCAACCATTAGGTAATTTTTAAAGAACAAAGGCAGATAGATGTGTGCATTAAATAAAATTATAAGCACACAGTACAGTTTTGGACAAACCCTGGGGATGCAGGAAGAGGGAGGGAGACAGATGGGTGAGATATTTCAGACAGGGTAGGAACTGGGCTCCCCTTCCTGCAACTCCATTTCCCACCTGGATGGCCTCCAGCCCATCTCCATGTGAGCAAGCCCCAGCCTCTGGTGGGGGAAATCTAATGGGGGTATTTACCAATTTCTCACAGGGAAGCTGTGAAGATTCACAGTGACAACTAGTACTCAGTAAGAGCCATTGTACTTCTTTCTCATCAGTGCATCTACCTTCCTTGTGTTACCCATAAGCAAGCAGAAAATGTAGATGACCTATGTGTGTATTTTTAAGGGGTCATTTTTTGCCATTTCACACCCACCTCTTCTTAGACAGGAGGCATCGCCACTGCATCCCGGTTCCTCATTCAATTATTTTAACTCTCTCAAATTAATATCTCCAAACCTTGATTTCCCCACATATAAAATGGAGGTTAAAATAGTAACTTTCTTCTGGGTTGTATTGAGGATTAAATGAGATAATTGAAAGGTCAATGGCGGGGGGGAGCCCACCTGGGGGCAGGAAAGCGGAAGCCCACCTATAAAAATCAGACAATGAACCTCTCCCTGCCCTACAAATCTTTTGCTCCCTACAAACTTTCTGCCCACCCCCCTGCACCCTGCAGTACAAACCCAGTTTCCCACCTGACCTCTCCTCACCCTATAAAAGCCTGCCTCCCCCTGGCAATGTGCTCGACTTTGCCGACCCGACCCCCACCTTTGGTCTGTGAATCCCACCTGGGGGTGCAATAAATCCCCCCCCTTTGAGAAATTTAGCCTGCCTCTCCTTTTCATTACAGTGCTGAACCTGTCAATAATGTATCCTTGTGTTTATTAGCCATAATGAGCCTGGAATGTTGCAGAAGCTCTTGAGTTTGAGGTCCAGTTGGTTTGCAGCAGCCTCTGCTCATCAAGTGGAAATCCATCTCATCCCTCCTGGTATGAAAGAGACTGAGATGCTTCTCAAGGCAACAACTGGGACCAGATGACAAATGTGACTTGAGGTATGTGATGGAAATTCCTGCTGCAGCCCAGGCTCCCATAGCAAGACCCTGGTGGGGAAGATAGAGATGAGGAAAACACAATTGTATTAACCTTCCCTTTCCATCTGTCACTTCCTGACAATAAATGTCTCTCAGCAATTGCATCTCAGCATCTTCCTCTGGGTAAAGAGCTTGACACTTCAAAAGTTTTAATGAGGAATAATGGCCATAGTTGGTTTTTATTTTTTCCTTGTGCAATGTCATATCTGCCCTTTGGAAGAAAAATAAAAGTGCATCTTTTTGTGAGTCTTGGGCTGGACATTAAGTAAAACTGTCAAATTGAAAAGAATGCAAGCAGTAAGGTTTAGTTTGGCTCTGGGGTTTCAAAGTTAAGCTTCCAGACTCTGAGATACTAGGAAGAGTGGTTCCTCAGAGGAAGTGCTAAAGGCACAGGCTGTTTTTCCTGCAAGTTTCCTAAAGGGTCTTTTGTATTAAAAAGTCACTGGGTTATGCTCTCAAATTGAATACTGATTACATTTTGTTTCTCCACACAGTGTTCGTCTGAATGCCAGATGTGTGCCTGAGGACACGAAGAGAATCTGGCTGCTCTGAAAAATACCAGAAGACACTTTTGTCTCCTGAATATTTTTTTTCCCTCTCACTAAATAATTTTTTGCACTACTAACTAATGTCACTAGTCATTATCTCCAGAAGACCACAGTTGAATGCTACTGGGGAAGTGTGTTGCACGAACTCATCTCCTTTCCTTGCACAGAGTGATGTGGGTAACAGTTTCCTAGGCTTCCTTCCACCCCCTCAGCCCTGTGACCTTAGCTCATGGTCTCAATCTCCTTTGACCCCTGCTCCCAGTTCTCTTCCCCATGCAGGTGTATTTCATCTGTCAGCATTCACTGTTGAGCCTGACAACTGTGTTTCCCCGAGAAATATCTATATACTTTTTCTTTTTTTAAAATTTTATATATATTTTATAAAATTCTTCATTTTTGTACAATGTGTGATTTCTCCTCTCAGTTGTGTGTAGTCCCTGTGAAATTCCCACCATCAACTCACCCATGCACCATCACCATAGTCCCTTGTGCTCGTCCCACCTGTTTTGATCCCTGTCTCTCCCCCTCCCCTGCAGAATGTCCCTGATTTATGTTGATTTTGATTTTGTAATTTATTATAATTACTTTTTTCCCCCTTGATACTTATTTGGTTCCTCTATATTCTTCCTTTAAGTGAAACCATCTGATATTTTTCTTTTTCTTTCTGGCTTATTTCACTGAGCATAATCCCTTCCAGTTCCATCCATGTTGCTGTGAATGGCATGAGTTTATCTTTTTTGATTGCCAAGTAATATTCCATTGTGTATATGTACCACATCTTCTTGATCCAGTCATTTATTTTTTGGCATTTGGGTTGTTTCCATAGCTTACCTATTGTAAAAAGTGTTGCAATAATCATAGGGGTGCAAGTGTCCTTCTGAATTAATGTTTTTGTGTCCTCTGGGTAGATACCTAGTAGTGGAATTGCTGGATCATATGGAAGCTCCATTTTTAATAGTTTGAAGAACCTCCAGACAGCTTTCCATAGTGGTTGGACCAGTTTGCTTTCCTACCAGCAGTGCAGTAGAGTTCCTTTTTCTCCACATCCTCACCAATATTTGTTGTTGCTAGTTTTTTTTTTTTTAAATATGTGCCATTCTTACTAGTGTAAGATGGTATCTCATTGTGGTTTTGACTTGCATTTCCCTGATTAAAAGTGATGTTGAACATTTTTTCATATGCCACTTGGCCATTTGCATTTCCTCTTTGGAAAAGTGTCTTTTTAGCTCTTTGCCCTTTTTTTTTAAAGATTTATTTTATTTTATTTTATTTATTTATTTATACAAGCACTGGGTACAGTCAGAAGTGCAGAAGGGTGAGAGAATTCACCAGAGCCAGAGTGGGGAGCAGAGCAGGCAGAAGGACCGAAGTACACTGCTGAGGGGAGCAGCGGGCGGCAGGAGAGGTCTGCGTGCCATGTGGGACCCTCCTCCGGAGGCCAGGGAGCAGCCGGGGATCGAACCAGAGCTGCAGAGGCTGCGGGCAGCTTCGCAACCCAGCGCTCAACCACTGTGCCACTGGGGAGGCCCACTTTGCCCGTTTTTTTGATTGGATTGTTTACTTTGTTTTTGTTGAGTCTTATCAGTCTTTATAGATCTTTGTGATCAGTCCTTTATCAGTATTATTTTCTTGAAATCAATGGGGTGCCTCTTTGTTTTGGTTAATGTCTCTTTTGCTGTACAGAAGCTCTTTAATTTCTATTTTCCCCCAAAGATTTATTTATTTATACATACAAGAGCTGGGGTACAGGCCAGAGGTGTGTGTGTGTGGGAGGGGCTTGGGGGGGTGAGAGGATTTACCAGAGACAGCGTGTGGAACTGAACAGCCAGATTGACTGAAATACACTGCTGAGGGGAGCAGCAAGTGAGTCAGGAGAGGTCTGCTGCGCCATGTGTGTTGCTCCCTGGCTGGCTGGGGATCAAACTCATGCTGCAGAGGTTGCAGATAGCTTCATAGGTTGCATCTTAACCCTTTGTGCCACAAGGGAGGCCCAGAAGCTGTTTAATTTCTTTGGAAATAAACTTTATGGATCATAGGGAAATTCCTTGGCATGTCAAATGTGTTGAAGAGTACAATCTATCTCATCTCTCTTCTGTCTCAGGGAGTTAAGATTCTCAGAAAAGAGCCAACATTTTTCCTAAGCACTCTCTGCTTTGGCAAAGACAAGCAGGTGAGCAAAAATCTCCAAAATTTTCTCAAGTAGTCTTTGGATATATTAGCAATTCTCATAGAAAATAAGGCACAAACATTCTTCCTCTTTGTTAAAATATGATAGTCACTTTGAAATTATCATTTTGTCTCTCTTCTAGTAAAATTGGAATGAGTATCATGAAGTTTATTTGTATTTATTTCTAATGATTGGTAACTAAAGTGTTTTATGTGTTACACATCCACACACAGACACATATACACCATATAACCCAACATACACATGACCAATACATTTAATTGGGTTCTTTGTCCTTTCCCTCAGGATTCCTGTCATTCATTCATTCATTCATTCATTCATTCATTCATCTATTCATACAATAAGTATTTTTAAATTTTCTCTTATATATTAGTAATGGTGCAAAGATTACTTTTTTTTTTAACTTTCTGAGTTACCCAGTGTGGCCATGTCATAGGCTGGGCTATCTAGAAATAGAGACCTAGATGGAACTCAGGAGGGCTTAACGGGAGTTGCCTCCTGTCCTGGCTGAGGTCTAATGCAGCCTGCACTGCTCTGAGATTCGGGAGGCTGAGTTCTAACTTTAGCTCTGCTGTGAACAAACTGAGTGATCTTGAACAGGTCACTCCAATTCTTTCCACTCTGGCAAATTCTAGAAGAGAATTTACAAGTTCTATAAGGCTTTTTCTCATCTTAGAGTTTTAAGGATTCCCTGCCATTTCATCAAAAGAGCTTAGTAATAATGATATTACTGATTACATGTAGAAATAGAACATCTCATCTTCAGACATTCCCTTGCAGTAGCACAGAGCTCTGATTTTACAAATGAAAAAATACATTTAGGGGGTCTCCCTGGTGGCACAAGGGTTTAAGTCGGAGCACTATAAAGCTATCGGCAATCACTGCTGCATGAGTTTGATCCCCAGGGAGCAGACCCACATGGCATAGCAGACCTCTCCTGCCTTTTCTGCTGCTCCCCTTAGCAGAGTATTTCAGTCAATCTGTCTGTTCTGTTCCCTACTCTGTCTCTGGTGAATCCTCTCATCCCCCACACCTCTGTCTGTGCTCCAGTTCTTGTATGCATAAATAAATCTTAAAAAAAAAAAAAGAAAAAATACATAATATATTTAGGGAGCTTAAGCAACATGTGCAGAACATATTGTGGTCAATTTTGCCTCAGCAGAAATCATCAGACAAGGAGCTTTACCCTAGTATCAAGTGACTTTGGAAATGGACTTTGTCTGGATGGAAAAACTAATATTTATTAAGCACTTATTACATCCCAAAAACCAATGACAGGTTATTTTACTTGTATTCTTTTGTTGTTTTTATCCACATAATGGCAGGGAATTGAACTTGTGCTGCAGTGACTGGCAATAGCTTGATAGCACTGAGACTTAACCCCTGCGGATTTAAACTTTATCTTCTCTTATTCCAAAGCCCAGAACTGCCAGTGTTCATTGAACCCAACCCTGCCCAAATTTGCCTTTAAAATTAACATTGTTGCTTATTCATACATAATCTTCTTTCATTTGTTTATTCAGTTAAAAAAAAAAAATTGACCATGAGCTGTTTGGCCTGCTGCCCTCCTAATGGGCTAGGTGTTAGATGATCATTATGTGAGTGGAGGACAGTGATTAAAAACATTTATTGAATCAGGCTAGGATGACTAGATAACCAGGTATTGAATCCTAGGATTATAAGTATTAACAGTTGCAGCCCAGATAAAGGGGCGGATAACATGGCGTCAGAGAAACACTAGAAATAAGTTCTCCCATAAAAACAATTAATAGGGAGGAAAAGCAGCAGGTCCCTGAGAGAACTGGAACACGGAAGATAAACGGGAGACTCTGGCAAACTGCCCAAAGAGGAAAGTTGCAATAAAAGCACAAGAAGAGAGGAAAGCTCAGAATCCTGCTACCCTCCCCCACCCACAAAGCCGGCACTCTCCGACCAACAGAAAGGATAAAAAACAAACAAAAAAACCCAACAAACTAGAGATCAAGCAGAACTGTGAGTGGAAAGGAACTATTGCAGGCACCACACCCCAGGAGCGGGAATTGTGGAGTACCATGCAGGAATTGCCACAGAGGTGAGCAAATGGCTCCGGGGGGTGCCATTAGAGGAAGATAAGGACTCCAGGGAGAGATTGCAAATAGCCCAAGGCCAGCCAGTAAGCTTGTGAGGAAAAGTGCGCATGCTTGAAAAGCATACACGGATCAAGGCTGCCCAGGTCCCCACACCTGCGACCTAGGTCCGTGGGGAGATACATGGGAACCGTCACTGAGGAGAATGACCCTCAGTGGCTAATCAAGAATCAGGTGCCAGGGCACGGGAGTGGGGTGTAAAGGGCTCCATTTCTAAATTGGGCTACTGCACGCGTCCTGGATCTGAGGGTTTTGGAGCTAAGAACTGGGACACGAAATTCGGGGCGTGGGATCCCCACGAAGCACAGCACAGGGCAGACACAGCACCCCTATGCCGTTGAGCCATTCCACGCTGCCCCCACTCAGTTCCCCAGAGACCCACGGGAAAAAAACACAGCTCTGGAGGAATACTAGGAAAGATCTCTGGTGCCACCTAGTGATCAGAACAAAACAATCAACTTCCTGATAGTTGGAAGCCAGGCTTTCCAAAATCACCCTCAGGCTCTGAGAGGGGGTGGTCCATGCAAACTGAGATAAGAAGGGAAACAAGGCATGGAGCATGACCCCATTCTGGACCTGAGAGTCAGGCACAGGATCCGGGGATGGGATGTGCCATAACAGTGGGCACTGCACAGGGTGACAGCCAGCGTTTTGGATCTCAGTGCCCTGGGACTGAGAACTAGAGCGCAGAAATCAGGCCGTGGGATTCACACAGCTGTGGGCACAGCACCCAGCGTGAGCAATAGCCCCAGTGTGGAGGTGCTCCCCTCCCTCGCTCTGTTTCTTAGAGAACTGCAGGGGAAAGGCATAGGTACACAAGTACAAGTCTCTGGCGCCACCTAGTGACAAGAGCAAAATCACCCACTAGCTGATTCCCTGCTGGAACTGAGTAAATACAGAGGGAGGGAACTGTAAGGGACAGTGCTAAGCAACACAGCCATAACATCAACACCCTGGTGGAGTTTTGGCATAACAGTGCAGGACTGGGTCTGGTAAACAGTTTCCGACACCCCTGAAGGAGCAATCCAAAGAGATGCCCACCAATGCCAGTGGCACAACATCTCAACACATAGAACCAATTAGAAAACAAACAACGAGAAGGAAAAATATAAGTAACCAAGCAAGCCCGCAGGGAAGGACACACCACAAAAATATTTGTCTTTGTTGTTCTCTCTAGCTTGATTACATATAATTCCCCCAAACTCCTATTTTGCTATAAATGGCATCATTTTGTCTTTCCTTGTGGCTGGATAGCGCTCCATAGTGCAGATAGATGATATCTTTTTGATAAATCTATTGATGGACATTTAGTTACTCCCATAGTCTAGGTATTGTAAACACTGCTGCAATGAACATTGTAGAGCACATAATTTTTTTTGAGTTGATGGCTTCACATTTTGGATAGGTGCCCAGGGATGGAATTGTTGGGTCATATGATTATTTTCACTTTGAGTTTTTACAGGTAATTCCAGTTTGCTTTCCAAAATGGTTGCACCATTTTACATTCTCACCAACTGTGTAATAGTGTTCCTCTTTCTCCACATCTGCTCCAGCACATGCTGATTTTTTTAAATGTTTGCCAGTCTCATGGGTGTGAGATGATATCTCATTGTAGTTTTGACTGCAAATTCCTATTAAAATTGATTATGAATATTTTTCATGTATCTGTTGGCTTTCTGGATATCCTCTCAGGTGAATTGTCTGTTCAAATCTGCTGTCCATTTATTAATTGGGTGTCTATATTTTTAATTCATTTGGAATTTATTTTTGTGCATGGAATTAGATCACATTTTATTTTACAAATCTAATTTTCCCAGCATCATTTGCTAGAAGCTCTCCTTCACTCAGTGTATGCTCATAAATTAAATATTGATATGTGCGTGAATTTATTTCTGGGTGTCTGATTTTGTTCCATTGATCCATGTGTCTATTTTTTATTCTGATACCAAATTCTGAAATATTTGATTCTTTTAAAAGTGATTGTGAGTAAAATTATTTTTCTTGATTTCTTTTTCTTCTCATTCGTCCTTTGTATATAAAAATGCAGGAGATTTTTATATGTTGATTTGATAACCTGCCACTTTGCCATATTCATTTATTATTTTGAATAGCTTTTTGGTGGACTCGTTAGGTTTTTCTATCAAAATATATTGTCTGAATTTTGTGATAGTTTCATTCCTTTTCTGATTGGGATTCTTATTTCCTATGTCTAATTGCTCTGGCTAAAACCTCTAATACTAAGTTAAACAGAAATGGTGATAGTGGGCATCCTGTATTGCTCCTGATCGTCAAAGGAAAACTTATTGCTTTTCACCTTTAAGTATTTTATTGGCTGTTTGTTTGTAATATTTGGCCTTGATTTGATCGAGGTATGTGCTGCCTAGTTCCATCTTGTTTAGGGTTTTTATTTATTTATTTATTTTTAAATACAACTTTTTTTTTTTTAAGATTTATTTATTTATTTATACAAGCACTGGGTACAGTCAGAAGCGCGGGAGGGTGAGAGAGTTCACCAGAGCCAGAGCGGAGAGTAGAATAGGCAGACAGAGTGACAAAGTATACTGCTGAGGGGAGCAGCAGGCGGCAGGAGAGGTCTGCGCACCATGTGGGACCCTTGCGTGGTGGCCAGGGATAGAACCGGCGCTGTAGAGGCTGACGGGTAGCTTTGCAACCCAGCACTCAACTGCTGCACCACTGGGAAGGCCCCTTGTTTAGGGTTTTTAATCAAAAATGAGAGCTGAATCTTTCTAAATGCTTTCCCTGCATTTGATATTATCATTTATTTTATCTTTACCTTTGTTGATATAATGTAATACTTTGGTTTATGTATTATATATCTATTTTAAATCCTTGTGATAAGTTTTTGATTTTGATTTGCTAGAATTTTTTTTTTAAGATTTGTTTATTTATTTATACAAGCACTGGGTACAGTCAGAAGCACGGGAGGGTGAGAGAGAATTCACCAGAGCCAGAGCGGGAAGCAGAATAGACAGACTGACCAAATACACTGCTGAGGAGAGCAGCGGGCGCGGCAGGAGAGGTCTGCTCGCCATGTGGGAACCTCTCCTGGTGGCCGGGGATCGCACCAGCACTGCAGAGGCTGCGTTGCGGGCAGCTTTGCAGCACAGTGCTCAATCACTGTGCTACAGGGGAGGCCCTTTGCTAGTATTTTGTTGAAGATTGTTGCATCAAACTTTCTGGTACTGTTTTTATCTGTTCCGGTAGTAGGGTAATGTTGACATAACAGATGTTTTAGGGAGTGTTTTTTCTTCTTAGATTTTAAAAAATAATTTAAGCAAAACCAGCATAATTTCTTCATTAAAGGTTTGATAGAATTTGTTTGTAACACTATCTAGGCCTAAGCTTCTGTTGTAGGGAAATTTTTAAATTACTGTTTTGATTTTCATACTTGTGATCAATGTATTAAAGTCTTCTCTTCCCGTGTTAATCTTGGGAAACTCTAGTGATCGAGATTTTTCCATTTCTTCAAGGTTATCAAATTTATTTGTGCATAAATGTTCATAGTAATTTCTTATTATCTCATGTTGATAATTTCCCATCTTTCATTTCTTATTCTTTTATTAATGTTTTCTATCTACTTTCTTTTTTTGGTAGCCTAGCTAGAGGTTTATCTATTTTCTTGAAGAACCAACTCTTACTTTCATTGATCTTTTGTATTATGTTTTTAATCTCTGTTACATTTATAGCATCTCTTATTTTTATTATTTTCTTCCTTCTACTATCTTTTGGTCATGTTTGTTCCTCTTTCTCAAGTTGCTTTAAGTCTATTAAATTTATCTTTCCTCTCAAGACTGTTTTTGCTGCATTGTTACTAGTATCCTCATTTTCATTAGTACGAAGTTACTATTTTATTTGTGTTTTAATTTTCTCTTTTATGTAATACCCAGTAAACAGCATATTGTTTAGTTTTCATGTATTTATATTTACTCTTATTTGTAAAAAAATATAGCTGATCACTAGCTTTATGGCATAGTGGTGAGAAAGAGTATTTGATATGATTTCTATCTTTGTAGTTGTATTGAAAATTGATTTGTATCACAACATATGGTCTATTCTTGAAAATGTTCCATGTGCACTTGAAAAACTCAGGAGCAGCTATACTTATATCAGATAAAATGGACTTCCAAAAAAAAGGTAATAGAGACAGACACAGAGAATAAGACATAATAAGAGATAGAATGGCTTTTGGATGCAGTGCTCCGTAGATGTTGTCAAACCTATTTGGTCTAGCAATTCACGTAAAGCTATTGTGTCTTACTTATTCTGTCTGACTGACATGTCTTTACTTGTAAGTGGGATATGAAAATCCCCTAGTATTATTGTGTTGTTATCAATATCTCTTTAGTTCTGTTAGTAACTGTCTAATATCTTAGTGTTCCAACATTCTGGGCATATATATATTTTTGAGTCCTATTCTTGTTGCATTAGGCCCTTAATCATAATATAATGTATGTCTCTATTTCTTATTAATTTTTAAAATTGGAAGTCTATTTTATCTAATTTAAATATAAGAGCTTCTGGCTTTTTTTGTTTGTTTTGTCATTTGCTTGTAGGACTGTCTTCTAACTCTTAAATATGTTCTTGTCCTTGTTGGTAAGATGGTTTTCTTGTGAACAGCAGAAGGTTGAACTTTGCTTGAGATCTATTCAGCCACTCTACACCTTTTAACTGGTGAATTCAGACCATTTATATTTAAGGTGATTATTGATTTTATCTCCTGCCATTTCCTTCTTGCCTAAAAGGTTTCTGCTGAAAAGTCTGGGACAACTCTAATTGACAATTCTCATAGATTTTTCTCTTGAAGTTGTTACCTCAAACTCCTCTTCAGGCATATTCTATAGTTCTGCTGGCTTGAGATTTCTTACATGTTTTTTTTTTTCCTCCAGCATTTGTGATATTTTTCTTTTACTTTTTAACTTTTATCATAGGGGTTATCATAGGGGTAAATGTTCAGAATGCTGCCTTTACACCTATTCAGATGGTCATAAGTCATACTGGCAAGAGGTAATGCTTAGTGAGGATACAGAGTGGTGAGCACCAAGGGATCCTCTCCTTTGAGCTTCAAGAATTCAAGCTTCCTACTCTTCTTAGGTACCAGAATTGTACTGTTGGGATTCACAGTGTTCTTGACCCTTAGGTCAACTCCTCAGCCTAAATGTCTCAATAGTCTCCTGCCAGCCGCAGCCTTGAGGCTGTGTTTGAGCACAGGGTGAGGTCTGTAGAGCCTCAAACTGTGAGTTGATCTCTTTGCTTTTCCAGCACAGAAACTTAGCTTGGGGTGCTTGTTCCTATTGTTAAGATCCAGATGCTTAAAACCTGACTGATGAAAGCATTCATTCATCTCAGTTTGGACCATGGGTGAGGGTAAAGCAAATGTTTCCAACATCAGTCTCTGGCTGCAAATAGTAAACTTGGCTATAAGGAGACACAGGTGATCTGATTCAACTCTCTGTTGGTTCAGGTTTCCACTGTTATATTTTGGGAATCTCAGGTTCAATCCAGTAATTATAACTCTTCACCCTTAGGAGTCTACAGTTCTCCAGTGTTGCACTCTCTGTTCTGGATGCCACACTGTGCACCCCCTTCACCAGTGCAGTTTGGGGTCCAAAGTTCCCAATGTGTTTATATGCCTTTGAGTCAGGAACTGTAACAGGACTCCATATGGCTGTCATGCCTTCCTCTCATGAGTTGTTCTTCTCCAGCATCACAGCACAATTAAATTATAGTTTTCTCACCCCTTTCCTCTGAACAAATGCTTCTGATGTGCTCTGTCCTTTTATATATCAGGGGTTATTGACCTGGTGTTGCAACTTAGTTGTGAATATGTGAAGGTGGTAAGCTTAGCATCTTCACTCTGCTTCCATAATACCAGACTCTAGAAAAAGTAACTGCCTGTTTAATTTTAAATAAAATAAGATCTGCCTCTTCTTAATGTGCACATGGCATTTTTGCTATGCACATTTGTTACCTTAGTTCCTGTCTATACCAAATCCTCTGCCTCTTTCTGTCACAGTAAGTAGTCTTATCAAACCTTTCCCTGAACAAAGATAGTAAATCCTATTGCTAGTTGTTAAGATATTCCATTTTATATTTATCCTATCACATCTATAATGTTTATAAGACATTTTCATGCCCATTATCTCATTTGATCTTAAAGCCCTATATGGTAGTTGAAGTATCATTCTCAGCCTCTGTTTACCAATGAGAGACTCAAGACAAAAAAAAAAAATCAGCAAAATGCATCATTCGATCTTCATCTTTGGATAATGTAGTAAGTTGAATAGTGTTCCCTCCTCCTCATACCTGTACACTTAGAAACTCAGAGCTGTTTGGCTTACTTTATATACAAAGACTTATTTGTCTTTGTATATATAATTACTTATATATGCAAAGACTTGTTTGCCTTTGCATATATAATTAGTTAAGGAATTTAACTAAGGGGGATGTTTAGGGGTATTACACATCTAGATTTCAAACTATACTACAAAGCCACAATCACTAAAACAGCATCATAATGGAACAAAAACAGACACACAGACCAATGTAATAGAATTGAAAGCTCATAAATTAAATTGCACATATATGTTCAAGTAACCTAACACAAAGTAGCAAAGAAAAGGATAAAGAGGTGGCATAAATACACAGTGGAATACTACTCAGTGATCAAACAAGATAAACTCATGCTATTTGCAGCAACATGGGTGGACCTTGAAGAAATGCTAAGAAAGTAAGCCAAAAGAGGGAAGATAAATATTGGATGGTGTCATTTTTATGCAGAATATAGAAAACACAAACATAATATCAGACAGACATAAACCTTGAAAACTGACCATAGCCCTGAGGTATCCGTGAGGGGCAGGTTAGAGGAAAGCAATGGGGAGAGATGAAAATGGGGGTGGGGAAGATAAGGGTGGTGAAGAGCACAAGGGACTATGGTTATGGACTATGGGAGCTTTCTTTGGTGGTCGGAGACTACAGTGACCAGACCTGAGGGGAGAAATCACATACTGTCCAAAAATGTAAAAAACACATTTCATCAGTTACTTTGAAACAATACTTATTTACTTACCCAAATTGAGAATGATTTTAAAGTATATATGTATTTTTGACAAGATTCAGTTCTTAGTGTTGACAAGACACACATATATACATATATATATAACTCAATTGACACTCCAATTGACACTACTTAAACAGTTTACAATTGTTATTAAAAATTGACCAAAATTTAAGAAAACTTTTGTTTTTTAGAAGATGAATGTCATTGAAGTTTGATTTTACCTTAGTGTATAACTGATAATACAAGATTAACTTCAAAATTTGTTATAATTTATCTGACTTTATTCAATTTGACCACATGTATAAAATTTTTACCCTGCATATTTTCTTTACTTTACATATTTTTAATATCATTTTATTGAAAAAATAAGCTTTTGTCTGGCATCAAATATCTCCTTTTCTTGAATAAAAATGTCTTCATTCCTCACATTTTTCCTTTGTTAGACATATACATCTTATTTTTATACATCTCTTGCATTATTTTATTAGTTATAAGTTTATATTTTAATCAGAACTCTTTAAATCTCAATTTCCTAATTATTAAATTGTTAGCAACTGTAAAAATTCTTGCATCATTATTTCTTTAGTTTGGAGACTTACAAATATCTTTTCATAATTTTTAGAATGTGTGTTTAATATTTTATTCACAGCTAAAACCAGTTTCAGAAGTAAATCTAAGTTCAATAAACAACATTTTAGGAGAATATTTTAGAAATTTGGTAAATTCTCATTAGTAAAATTTGTAAAATCTTAATTTTTTCAAAGGAGACTGGGAAATTAAGTAGAGCTTAAAGAAACAGATTTAAAATGGAATTACCTATGTTAAAATTTGTTAAGACTTCATACCCAAGAAATTGCAGTTTTAGTTTCTTTCCCAGGGTGGACTCTGTAGTTATATTAGTAAGCTTACCTTACCTGAAATAAGCCTTTGTTTTTGATTTATCCCATAAACTTTTGTCACTTTTACAAGCATTTTATGACTATATTTATGCAGGTGTTTGTCCTATATTTTCTCCTCCCTTCTTTATCAAAGGAAAACTCATGTCCTTTATCCTTTCTTATTCGCAAAACACATTTTATTTAACTTCTGTTTGCCTTACCAAACTTTACACACATTTTTTACTATCTAGAATTCTTAATTCCTAATGAATTAAGGGAGCTTCTCCAGCAATCTGTTTTTCTAAAAGCACATCATAATTATTTTATAGTGTTTTGTTTTTCTCTTGTGGCATTTATATTTCAGATACTGAGTAAACTTACAAACTTAAGAGACAGGAGAAAATATATAAGCTTTTCTAGGAGTTTCAGGGTATATTCTTTAATTGTCAGAAATTCAAGGTAATTGTTATTTAAAACTTTCTCTTTCACTGCTATTTTATTTCTTCAAAAGACCACCTAAAATTTTTATAACATTATTATTATTGTAAAGACATGCATGTTTTAAATTAAACTGTTATATTTTACTATACTTGATCTTAGCCAAAGTCCCACGGAGCAATAAAACCATTGCATTTTAAAGCTAATTTTTAATAACCAAAGTTATTCTATATTGCAGTTCCTGAAAATGTTTGGATTTGTTTCTGTTTCTGTTAGGAATAATTTATATGAATTAATTTCAATATTATTAAACACTAAGACATAAGGAAAAAGGCATAGAGACACAGGGATCATTTACTTTTAAATCCTACCAGAATTAGTCTATGTGGAATTTGAAACCAAGTACTTCCTAGGACATGAACCCCAGCCCAGACCTAGAGTATCTCTGTGGTTATCATCGTGTATTATTTCTTGGGACGCAAATACACACCTTCTCTGGGACTTGAATCCAGGGCCAGAACGCTAATCTGTTGGGATCTCTTTTATGTTAAGGCTTGAACCTGCAATCCTTAGGAAACCAATAGACAAAATAAGGTACAAGCACAGCATAGGTAATTCACTCAGGAAATGCCTCATTTCCAGGATTGGTTCTTCGTTCAAATAGTTAAAATAGTGTTGAGGAGCCTGAGCACTGGAGCAGAAGTTAGAGGGAACCAATCGCTAATTCTCCAGAAAAACTAGTTTAGGTGGTCACTCAGAGTCTGCAAATGGAGTCTACACCCTGCTGGAAATGCAGAATCTCAAACAGGCTGTCAAGGGACTTTAGTCCCATCTGGGTTGCTAGTTTGTAACTGAGCATTATGTTTGCTGCCCAAAGCGTTTAGAAGTCAATATACTGTGGCATCAGGTATGAGAAGAGTTTTTTTTTAATTAATTTTTTTTTATTTTTTACATCAATGTTCATTTTTAAACAATATTTGCTTCCCCCCACCCCCTTAGGTGTAGTCCCCATAGAGTTTTCTTCACCAATGCACCCATGCACCATCACCTCAGTCCCCTGTGCTCCTCCCTAAAACCATGCAATATTTTTCTTTTTCCTTCTGGCTTATTTCACTGAGCATAATTCCTTCTAGCTCCATCCACATTACTGCTAATGGCATGAATTTATCTTTTTTGATTGTTGAATAATATTCTATTGTGTATGTATACCACATCTTCTTGATCCAGTCATCTATTTTTGGGCATTTGGGTTGTTTCCAGGTTTTACCTGTTAAAAATGTGGATACATCCAGCCCCACAAAAGGAGTACCATCAACAAAGAACTTCTGGCTGTGGCTTTCGCTGTGGCTCCTTGGAATCCACCAGTCTATGAGCCTGCCCTGAGGTCATAGTAGGTTGGGTCTGTGCAAGCACAAGGTTTTCCTTTTTATATTTGGTTCCTGGATGGTAGAATGGACCAATCAGGTATGAGTGAACCAATAGTGTTCAATCAGTTCATTAGTTAATTATTCAGATGAAAAATCAATGTGCTGATTGGCCCTAATGGCTCACTTGGTCACTTAGTATTGAAAATGGTCTTATCAGGCAGGTAGGTGGGGGACCCTGAAAGAAGATATAAGGCAGGGCAGGAGCCAGCTTCAACACTCTATTTCTAGCCTCTGAAGAAAGAAGGCTCAGCAGTTGACCTTTGAAGAAAGAAGAGAAGCTAAAGAGATTTGCAAAGAACTGGCAGCTTCATCTGCCTCCAGCCTTTCTCTGACACTGCCTGAAAGGATTACCAAAGGCCCTGGACCTGGTGTCTCAAATAACTGCTTGCTGTTGGTATAGGCCAATATCTCACAAAGAGCTGATAACACTAGCATCTCTGAAACCACCTCCTGGTGACTGGTGGTAACTGGCAGTAGTGGCTTGTGTTGTCCAGCACTGTTGACAGGTGACTAGCACTTTGTGTTGGGTCTGAGAGCTGTCCAATTCTTCTGATCATTCAGAACCATCTCTTGGTGCAGTTGCCTCCATTGCTGTCTGGTCCAGTGTCTGGTGCTCTCCAGCTTGACCTAACTATTGCTGTGGATTGCTATGATATCATCTCAGTAGCCCCACCTGTGATTACCTCCAGTTTCCACCATGACTTGGATCCTGGCCCACTGCTTGCTGGTGCTACAAGCTCCAGGCCCTCGTTGATGGGACAGCACTATCTTGAATGAGTGGCCTTTTGTTTGGGACTCCTGGACACTGTGGGGTGAGATAGCCTGCCACTTGTGATCTTAGAAACTTTGTTTCCCCCATTTATTTAATAAACCCTATTGTTCCCTGAGCCTGAGGTATTCACAATTGTGCATGCAGGTGAGAACCCACAGACATAACCTGTCCTCCCTCTTGGTCACTGTCCTTGGATAGCTATTGCCCCACTGTGGCACCCCTATGGCCCTACTGTAGTACCCCTATAGCATTCTTTCACTATCTGTTAATGACCTTTGCTTTCTTTTAGCCACTCAGATTGAAAAAAATTCATGGTTGTGCTGGACTGTTCTTTTATCAATAAATCTGGCTGTTTGTTCATAAAAAATATATGCAGAATCTGACCACTTTTAATGAATACCACCATTCTGATTCTGGTCCCAAGCCACCATCATGTATTTCCTACATGTATCAGATTCCTGTAATCTCCTAACTGGTGTTTTGTCACTGGACTCCCCACAGTGAAATATAAAATGTTAAGTCAGTTTATATCATTCTGTTTTAATCCTTCTTCCCACTTCACTCTGACTAAAAACTGAAGTATAAGGAAATCCCTTAAGACTTTACACAGTCTGCTTCCACCTTTATGTTATGATTACGACTCTGTTGACTCCTCTTGAGTTCTTCCTCAAACATGGTGTGAATGCACCTGCCCCAGCTCCTCTGCTCTGGCTGTGCTCTTTCCCCCAGTGGCACATGCGCTTTCTTACAAGAATTTTCTCAAATGTGTCATTCTCAGTGAGATATTGTCCAGCCATTTTTTTAAAAAGGCACTCCCTTCCTTAAATAAAACCATTATTAGGAAACCTGGCACTTTCTTTCCTTATCCATGGTGCATAGAATAATATCACTACCTAACTCTATAATTTACTTATTTATTTATGGTATTTAATCTTTTCTGGTTAAGAGGAGATTAACCCAGTTAAGAAGAGAATAACCCATGTATTTTTAATATGGGGAAAATCAGATTTGGAGGAATGATTCACAGTAAACTTACAGGTGGCTGATCCATTTTAGTGATTGCAATGAGCCTGATCTGGCCCAGATCGCCCTCTAGCAGCTAGAGAAGGGAATGCCTCTCTGATGCACATGCAGGTTCAGGAGTCTAAAGACTCCTCCCAGAACTACTCAACATGTAAAGAACTAGAGATGAGACAGCTGGTGATTCTCAAAAGACAATTTTCATTTATGATTCATCTGTATTTATGGTTACTTTGGTCTAAAGAATAAGAAAATATCAGAAGTCTTGTGTTTTGGGGATCTTGAAAAACTGCACAAACTTCTCTTCTGACTCAAATTTTTCTGTGTTCGGGGGACCTTGTCTATGTTTGCATTTGCTGTGAGAACTTCCTTCATTTCATCATTCCCCCCATTCAAATACAAGTCTTAAAGTTTTCAGACTATCTTTTAATGGTTTTATTTTAGTTGATTCTTCCCTAAGATAGGTCCTATTTTGAGCTGAGATCTGGCAACAGTTTTTTTCATTGCTCAAATTTAATAAAATGGCAGGCTAATACATTTTGCCACTGTCTAAAATATTTCAAACTGATAAGCATAATACTTATCAATTTAATAAAATTTTAGTGAACTTCATTGATGTCTTAATCTGCTAGACTGCTACCACAAAATGCCATTGACCTGATAGCTTATAAACTGTGGAAATTTATTTTTCACAATTTTGGAGACTAGACTGTTCAAGATCAAGTTGCCATTGTGTTATGTTTTGGTGAGGACACATTTCTTGCTTCATAGTCAGCATCTTCTCACATAGTCAGTGTTCTCGCATGGCACAAGAAGTGAGATTTCTTTAGAATCTCCATTATGAGAGCAGTAATCCTACTCATGAAGGGCTCCATTTTCAAGACCTAAACCTAATCACCGCTCAAAATTCCCACCTCCTAATATCACCACCACCTTTGGGCATTGGGCACAGGCATTCAGACCATAGCAATACACATACTCTCTTCTGATTAGACTCAAAGAACATTGACAACATTAAAAAAAATGACCCCCATTTCAGGGACTGTAGGCATTTTATCTCAATGTTGCAAATCTCTCCTATTTATTCTGTGTGTCTCAGTTTATAAGGTCAACATTTTACACAAGGAGTGGATAAAATTCATCTTGGCTTGTCCATTTATGAGTACTGTGCATCTTCTCACTCATTGAAGTTTTACTAATCTTTCCTTAATATGTAGTTATATGACAGAAACCAACTTTGGGTCAGATTGAATAAGTTCTATAAAGATTTGTAGTTTTTAATAGTCATATCAATTTTAATCACATGATCTAGTCCTTTAGCAAGTTTATTTATAATATAGTCTTGTCTGTAATCACTACGCTGTGCATTATATATCCATGAGTTACTTGGTTTCTAGTTGCAAGTTTCAACCCTTAAAAAACACCTTTCTTATTCCCCTCTGGTAACCACCATTCTACCCTCTATTTTTATGGCTTTTGCTTTATTATATTCCATATATGAGTGATATCTTGTAGTATCTGCTCTCTCTAACATTTCATTTAGCAAAATGCCCTCAAGGTCTTTGCTGCAAGAGCAGGATCTTTTTCTCTTGACTGAATATTCCATGGCATACGTGTACCATCTTCTTCACTCATTTATATGCTGACACTTGGGTTGTGTCCATATATTTTGATGTTTCAGCTAATATGTCCAATGGCATAAAGCAGAACAGTATTCTACACCTCTTTTTGTGTAAGTTATATACCGATATTTTGAAACGGACTTTGGTTAATCTGGGTGCTTGTCCACTGGCCACAGAAAGTAGTCAAATGAGTGTCTTCCTGTACACTAATATTTTTTTTTTTTTTTATTTTTTTATAGAGGCATGTTTTTATTTATTTATTTGTTTGTTTGTTTTGTTTATACATGCACTGGGTACAGTCAGAAGCGCGGGAGGGTGAGAGAATTCACCAGAGCCAGAGCGGGAAGCAGAGCAGGCAGAAGGACCGAAGTACACTGCTGAGGGGAGCAGCGGGCGGCAGGAGAGGTCTGCGCGCCATGTGGGACCCTCGCTGGTGGCCGGGGAGCAGCCGGGGATCGAACCGGCGCCGCCGAGGCCGCGGGCAGCTTCGCAACCCAGCGCTCAACCGCTGCGCCACCGGGGAGGCCCCCTGTACACTAATATTAATGTCACAAACCTGAAAGGGACCTGAAGGTGATGCATGTGTGAGCAGGCCATGAACATATTAGTCACCTATTATAGAATTAAAATAATTATGTGGGTGTGCGCCAAATGTAATGATTCTAAGTTTAATAATTCTATTAAACCAACTCATTTTGTTTATTTTTATTTATTTTTTAAAGGTTTATTTATTTATACATACAAGACTGGGGTACAGGCCAAAGGTGTAGGGGGTGAGAAGATTCACCAGAGACAGAGGGGGAAACAGAGCAGGTAGACTGACTGAAATACACTGCTGAGGGGAGCAGCAGGCGAGACAGGAAAGGTCTGCTTACCATGTGTGTAGCTCCCTGACTGGGGATCGACCTTGTGCCGCAGTGTCTGCTGATAGCTTCATAGTGCTGTGTCTTAACAACTTGTGACACCAGGGAGGTCCCCCATTTTTTTGTTATTTAAAGCAGCAGTATCCTATTTTAATTACATATTTCTTTAGTGAAAAAGAAGTGTCAGCATGTTTTCCCCATCTGTAAAGATTTATTTATAAATTATATACATGCACTACTATATCAGTATGCCACAAACATTATCAAGCATACATAAAACTATGAGAGGAGTCCCCATCCTTCCTAGTCCAGGGGTATAGCCAAGCATTCTACCCACCTACCTTGAGATGGCCAAGCTCAGCACAGAGCAACTTTTCATGCATAACCAGGTATGGGGTGTAGACTCACCAGTTCTGGAGACATGCCCATCAAGTCTGAACCTGGTCGGCACCACTCAGATGCATCAGGGTTTCCTTGCTCTGCTGTGGGGCCCACCTTAGTGACCAGATGCAGCAGAGCCTGCCCTGCTCCACTGCGCTGCAGCTTGAGGTGTTGTTTTGGTTTTAAAATTGGTGCAGTTTTGAAAACAGGCCTGTTAGGTTTGAAAGATGGCACCCTGAAGGGAATACAAGCCAGGCAACAGACAGCTTCATTCATAGATGGAGACTTTCATTCATGGAGACATTTGCCTCTGATTCATTCATGCCTTTGCTTCAGATTCACTCATTGAGACCATCCGTCAGATCTGAATTCTAGCTGCCACTGTAAGTTGGGCCCTGGTCCACCATTTATTGTCTGCCATTAGCTCCAGGCTCTCATCACAGAGACGCCATCTCATACAAGCAGCTTCTGGACACTGTGCACACTATCTGGGGTAGAACTGTTGGCCATTTGTGGCTTTAGAAACTCTTCCCAAATTTTCCCTTGTTCCCTTATGCTTATTACAGATAATGTCATTAACCCTCTCCATTTTGTGATAATTTGTTCAGTTGAAATTTGATGTTACATTCCATTTATCCATTTAATTAACACATCTGAATGGCGTGTGGCCATTTTGTGAAAGTGAACAAAAATGTGTCAACTTTCTAATTAGCAACCATCTACATTGCCCCCAAGATACACAGAAGCACAGAGGGAGACCTGGGTAAGAACATCTGACAAAGTGACCAAGGAGGTGAAATGTCTCTGTCAATAGGAATTTAAATAGTGTTAAAATGACTCCTTTCATATTTTTACAGACATGATCCCTAATATCTTCTTGCACAAGGGTTTTACATAGCTCCCACAGTATACAGACTCCAGGAGTTAGAAAAAATATTTGTCCCTAAGTCATCATGGAAATTCACTGGGAACTAATGCTGCTCATAAATGGATAGCCTAGATGGGAGTTGTTTCCCAAACTCCGATCATTTGCACAATACATTCACAAGTCTGCCTTACCTATATATCATCCGTGCTTAGTATAGATAGTATTGATATCTATGTTGGCTTACTTTTAAATCTTAAATTTATTTTGAAAGAAAATGTGTCACTGGCATGGATGGAAAAATCCAAATCACTTGCCCTTCTTGTTCCAACTTTGATTCTGCTATTACTTGCACACAGTCCTTGATGTTGGTCTGTGGCTGAGCTGTCTGCACCTTGCAGCTGAGAGCCAAGTGCTTCTTGTTCTCCTCAGAAGGTGAACAGGAGCATTCAGTGGAGGGAGGCAAGAACTTGGACAACAAATGCATTACACTAGTGCCTGCTGAAGGCTTCTCAGCCTAGTGCACAGGGTGTGTGCTGGGTAGTCTTTTACCCTGTCAGACCAGCTGTGTACTATACCTCAGGAAACACATCTTTTAAAATTTTATTTGTAGGAAACCAAAGACTTGACTCAAATATAGTCATGATAATATGCTTATATCTTGCTTATTTGGGGTAGTGTTCCTCAGCAGCCCTAGCCCTGGGACCTGATCTCCTACCATTAACATTTTCCTCATTCCAATTCTTTGTTATGTTGTTATTTTTGTGTATGCATTCTTGTAGCAGGTTACCTCAAAGCTTTTTAAAATCAAAGACATAAATACATTAAAAAAAAACCTTACATGACATTCCCTGCCTTCAATGTAATTACTGCCTTCATGTCTGTCTATGTATCCAGTGAAGGACAGCACCAAAACATCAATGAATGCCTTATGACAGTATATCTACTTTATGACATTTCATGATTCATAAATTCTACACAGAGACCATTTCATGTAGTACTCATGACAACATGTGAAAAAGGCATGCCAGGAGAATGTAGTAGTAGTTAGTTGTGTCAAAGGGCTAGTTCTTAGCCTAGGTCTGAAGAAATCATGTTCTTTCATTCTCTCTTTTTTCTCATTCTCTTTCTATATCTTGCTCTTCATTCTTTCCTCTCTCCTTCCCTACCCTTTTTTTCCTCTTCCTCTTACCCAATCGCTTCCCTCTCCCCTCCATTCCTTTCCCTGCCCCTCCTCCACCTCACCACCATAAGGACAACTGGAGGAGGGGATAAGCCACACAAAGTAGAACCAATTTGTCATATCTCACATCATCTGAGACCTACCAGTTCCCTATTGATCTGTCAGCTGAGCTCAGCTGAACCTGGACCAGTTTAGCAAAAGCACCTAACCATAGAAATGGTTGTTTTGCACCATCAAGCTTTGGGGTGGTTGTTACATGGCAATAGCTGACATGACAGAGTTTGTTTGGTGGGAAGAGGTAGGAGTAGAATCAGTAGCGTCTTTTTCCTGATCTAGTTTTTGTCTACTACACTACCCTACTGAATCCATCTAGCAGCCATACCCTTGATGAGCTGAACTCTTGTCCTCCAAAGAGTAGCTCCTCATGCATTCTGTTACCTCAGAAAGTCAACATTGACCACATAAAAGTATGGATGACATTCTTTTGCAAGGAAGATCCACTTAGATTTTGTGAAATGAATCTGTGTTTCAGAAGACATAAAAAACACTCCTTGCATGTTCTGTAACTATCTGGCATCTCCATCTGCTGTTTTTTCACATAAAATTTTTGGAAACCAAATCAAATTTGTTCTAATTTTCCATTTTCATATGTAGCAGTATTAGGAAACACTATGCATTGTCATCTAGAGGTCATAAATATGTCAGAGTGATTTCTTGATATTCTTTTGACTCTGGGAAGTGATGTTGTTTTGATTCTGGGATTGTTTTGCTATAGCTCTTCCTCCCATGCCACATTGGTTAGGTGTTTCACTACTGACTTGTGTTTCAAAGATGTGTGCCTACAGCTTACATTAGGCATCAAACCTAGAAATAAATTCTAAGACCATGCTCATTTGCATGCTTTATAAAATCTCATAACAACATAGTAAGAAAGGTCACCAACAATGAGACAATTAACATGTTTCCTCCCCATGAATGAAGCTTGGTGTAAAAAGAAGCAGAGGCAGTGCCAGAAATAAATTACTGGCTTATAAGCATGTTTATTAAATGCATCATACTTGGAACACCAGATGTGAGAACTACAAAGGCTAAATGTCAGTAGCAGGATTGCTAAGTAAATTATTTGGCTGGTTGCTGATAATGAGAGGCTGCACTTGGGGGGGAGTTGCGATGAAATTACATGTTTCTGTTGTTTTCTCAGTGTACCATGATCAACCCTGGAAATTGTTTGGATATGTTTTCCCTTTCGTGTTCATAATTCTCTCTAAAAGAAAACTTTTATAAGCCCCCAATTCTTTTCTGAATTCACAATTTCCACATGTCTTCATCAATAAAATTGATTAATAAATGTAGCAAATGTAATTTGTGATTGTCTATAGTTCTCTCCTTTCCTCACACCTTGCAACAAACCATAGTGTGATTTGAGTTATGTGCAAGACTTAAAGTGAGCAGAAAGAAGGTTCTAAAGGGAATCTACTGTTTTGTTAGCTTTTCAAATCATATTTCTGCTACATAAATGAGCAAATCTTACAATAAAGCTGCTGATTTGATTAGGAAGACCACTAATTACACAACTATAGCAATACCCACATGCACAATCTCCTACTCAGATTTGGCAAAGCTTCCCATTTCTTGTTTAGACAAACATTTTCTGGCTCAGTTGAGAAGAATAAATCATTAGGCCCTCCAGTCAATAATTCTCTGAGGGGTGTCCATTTGAGCAAGCAGCTGTCCTTTGAAAATTGCCTTCATTGTTTGAGGCTCCCAATTTTGCAGTCAAGAGGTCGTACAAAATCAATTAAGTTGAAGGATGTCTAGGTAATCAACCCTGAGAACTGTTGCCCCAGCTGTGATTATTTGCCAACTGTGGCAGCTTACTCCTTTATTCCAGTGTCATTCGTGCCCACGCATTAGCAATCCCCTCCTGGAAGCAGCGTGATCCTGCCCTGCTCCTGTCAGCTTCTTTCCTTTGCCATTCTTTCTGGTTCAGCCCAGGTTTCTAGTTTCTGGAGCCTGATCCCAGGTCCACTCTCAAGAGATGCCAGGAGAAAGTCCTGCTGGGTTAAGAGGTTGTGGCTCTCTGTTCCTCATCACCAGTAGGTAGGAAACTGGAAGAAGTACCACAAATTGATGCTGTTACTATGGCAACCAGAGCTGCTCCTCAGAAAAGCTGTTAAGGAAGAAAAGCTCTGCTAGTCTTTTGATCTATCTTTCTGTATCTTCCCTTTCCTTCCTTCACCCTTTATTAGGCACCTCAGGCAATCATCTCTCCTATTATCCCTGTATACTTTCTCCTAAAGAAATCACTCACACTGACACTTAAATAACCAAGAGCCTTCATTCTTCAACAAGGAGCAAATTTTCAATCCAAATGAAGAAAACTTCATACAATATCTAATATTATAATTTTATGTATCATTTTTCTGGTTAGGAAAATATTTGGAGTAGTAGGGTAGATAATTCATTCATTTATTAAGCACTTATTAAATATTCACCGATAAGCACCAGGTAAAATTATAAGTTTGGGGGATTCAAAGGCAAATAAGACAGTTTCCACCTCACAGTTTAGTGGAGAGGCAACTATGGAAACAAATACCCACGATGAGGTATTGGGATTAAAATCTATCTGGGACCTGTAGGGCAGCAGGGAGGGGTAAGTTGTTCTATTGGGATGGGATGCCTGGGGGGTTAGAAAAGGCTTATGAAAAAGGTGAATTGTAAGAGAGGCATAGCTGTGTGTAGTAAGCACACACACTATTTTGGAAACCATGTAAATGTTCTCCTGAGTTCATTATCTTGGATTAATTATTATTAATTTTTTGACTAGTGGGTTGTGATCTTGGAAGGCTTAGAGAGTCTTTGTGAGATTTAGTGTAAATATTATTCAAATGAAGCCAGTTGTGTCTCACTTATGAATGGTTGGAATTGGTGATGGTAGTAAGGGAATCAGGGGTAGTGGAGATAGGGAACTGGGGAACCATCAAGCACAATCATGGAGAAAAGACCCTGGGTAGGACACTCAACTGGACCTTGGGTAGTGAGAGAGTGGATAACTGGAGTCTGCTGTGGGATATGAAATATTGGATAAGTACCAACCCATGAGCACATTCTGTAAAAGAGTCTTACACAACTGTTTTACATTGCAAAGACTTAGAATTATTTCTGAAACTTTAATTATAATAAAAATCATATGCAAATTACTATCACTGTCTTCATTTATTTCCAACCAGCTTTTAGTAAACAATTAACAAGCAGATCATGTAAATGTAATTAGTTAGAAGAAGTACCAGACGCCAAATAGAAAACAGAAAAAACTGAATTTTATTTATAATCTTCTCAATTGTGTTTCTGGGAATTGGTATTACACAGTAAATTTTACTTTATCATTGCCCAGATCTGACATTTCTACTTATCTTCTAAGAGTAAATTTTATTTAGCTTCTTCCTTTCCCTTGGGAAGAAGGCTATAAATAATGGAATAAATAATCTTCATTGATTTTATCTAGTTAAGAAAACACTGTCTGGAATTTTAAGTAAATAGGAACAAGATAGGAAGCTATGGGAAAATGCAACTTATCTCAGAAGAAGGGAATAATGGGATTCCCTTATGACGGGTTATAATGCTATTTCTCTCATCAGGAAATGAAGTCTGCTCCTTGGATGTGGGATGTACTGTATTGAACACCCACTACTTTCCAGCCAACATTCAGGATCTAAAATAATTTCAGTTCATTCACATTTAAAGTGATTATATGTGATAGTCTGTTGCTGTTTTATTCTTAATTTTTGTGGGTCAATATAATTTTTATTCAATTCTTTGTATACATTCCTCTCTGGTTTAAAAGGCATAAGAGTTATATGTTATGAACAGAAACCAGCGTATCCTCGCTGGTTTAGATGTGTAAGCTCTTTTAAATATTTCTTGGAGGGGTTATTTAGTGATTGCAAACTCTTTGTATTTCTCTGTCTCTGAAATGACCTTTTCCCTCTTTCATATCTGATGGGGGGTCCACAGCTGGCAGTTTTTATTTTTAAGTATTTGGAGAATGTCACTCCATTCTTTCGCCAGTCATAGTGTTTCCTCAGGGAAGTCTGAGGTACATTTATAGGCTGTCTGCTTCTTCCCCATTCCAGCTTCAATATTCATTCTTTGTCCAGAACTCTTGGAAGTTTCACTACTATATGTCTTGGTGTTGGTTTCACTTTTATCTTCCCAGATTTCTACATTTATCCTTTTCTCTTGATTTAGGAAATTTTCCTCTATTTTTTTCTTTTTTCTTTGTTTTTATGTAGAAGTACTGGGATGCAGGCCAGAGATGAGGGTGAGGGAGGAGGTTGAGAAGATTCACCAGTAACAGAATGGGGAACAGAACATGTGGATTTACTGAAATACACTGCTAAAGGGAGCAGTGGGTAAGACAGGAGAGGTCTGCTGTGCCATATATGAGTTAGCTCCCTGACTGGGATCAAATTCAGGCTGCAGTAGTGATAGTGCTGAGATTTAACCCCTAGGCCACCAGGAAGGCTCTTCCTCCATTAATTCTCTAAATATGTTTTCTTTTCATTTCTCTCTCTCTTTCCCTCTGGTTCTTCCCATTCTCTGGTGTTGCCTTTTCTCATGGAGTGTTTTTTCATTTTTTTTTCTCACTTCATCTCTCTCTTTCATTTTCTCTGAGTTCTTTGTACTTCTACTTCTTCAATTATAATGACTTTTTCTTCCACTTGATCTGTTCGACTTCCACGAATTCCTCCTTTTTCATTTCCTGTATTTCTCTTTTTAAATCCCCAAACTCCATTCTTATATTATTAAGAGCTTCATTTTTTGTCTTTAGCTCATTGATTTTATTTCTAAGAACATTCATTTGTTTTTCTGAGTTTTACCCCCATTTTGAATTTATTTATCTCTGAATTTATTTATCATTGCAATTCTCTGTGTCTGATAGAAATACAATTTCTATATATTTGCAGTTGGGTTCTGGATATTTGTTTTCTCTCTTTATTGTATTATTACCTTATGGACTCATGGTGTCGTTTGGGGTATTCCCTTCTCTCCATTATTAGCTTTGAGACCGAGCTGCTATATGTCAGGCTTCCTCTAGATGATGGTCAGGGATCTCACCTGTGTGCGTGTGCTGCTGGCAGGTTCTTACAAAAAGGTCATGAGACCTCTGGCCAGTGTGGGTAGGCTCTGGAAAGTCTTGAGAAGATCATGAGACCTCTGGCTGCTCTGGCATGCAACTCCTCTGGCATGGGTCTGGAGTCTCACTGGTATAGTTTGTCACCGTCAGGGTCTTGCTGGAGGTCGCAAGCTCTCTGCAGATCTGTGCAAGTGTTAGCCTCTGTCCAGTTTAGGTGGACCAAGAATGAATTTTAAAGACTCAAAAGACCACGTAAATTCTTAACACTTCTCCATTGTTATGAAAAAATCTTCTGACAATCTTTCAGAATTAGTACATGGTTTATTCTGGAAATTTTCTTTCTCTTGGGCCTCCATGGTGGTGCAGGTGGTTGAATGCTGCACTGTGAAGCTGTCCACAGCCCCTGCAGCGTGGCTTCGATCCCGGCTGGTGGGAAAGAAACCCACATGGTACTGAAGACCTCTCTTGTCTCACCTGCTGCTCCCCTCAGCAATGTATTTCGTCAGTCTGCCTGTTCTGTTCCCCGCTTTTTCTCTGGTGAATCCTCTCACCAGAGAGGATTCTGGCCTGTACGCACATCTGGCCTGTACCATGTTCTTGTATAAATAAACAAATCTTTGAAAAAAAATCTTTAAAAAATTTTTTTCTTTCTCTTGTCAGAAGCTTTCCTGGGACATCTTTCCATGGCAACTCTAGCTTCAACTGCTGTGTACTTTTTGGATAGCTGACTTACTCCACTTGTTTCTGTTAGTGTCCACTTGTCAATAAAAAGCTGTGGGGAAACTGGAATTTCACTTTTATCCCCCCTAGGAATTCCAGATAAAGGTGAACACTTCAGCAAAATAATAGCTATTTAACACCATCCATTTCCTAAAATGCACTTGTTATTTGCCCAAATACAACACAGGGATAACAATGAAATGCTCTCTGCTGCTGATCCATCCTTCCTTAGTTTCCATTTTTAAACTGAAGGAAATCTTTTAGAATCTCTTGGGTGCTAAAGAGAAGATTAACTTACCCCAACTCATTATTTGTCAGAAATTACTTTCTAATTAAATAATTGTCTGTTCTACCGGTCTATGTGCTCACAAAATAAAAGTATATTATTTTACTTTTTATCCCTCACAGGACGCACAGATGGCAATTCATATGAACTTCTCAACAAATCAATTCAGAATTAAAAAGCTTTATATAGAGATGAAAAGGATTTTTGGATAATTTCAATTTTTTTAAATGCTTGCACCATTACCAAAAATTTGAAATAATAGCTTCTTCTCAAACAGTGAGATGTCAGAAAGACTTCTCAGTCCCTCTCTTCCCTCCACTTCCAGTTTTTTTTTTATTTTGAAAAATATGCTAACTGCAGAGAAGTCAAAAGGATAATACAATGAACACCTGGAATATTTTCACCTAGTTTCCCAAATAATTATCGTGATTACATGCAAGAAAATGAAAATTGATACATGATTATTTGAGATAGTCCATACTCTAAATCCCTCATTTGAACCACCAAATCCTTATTTATAACTTTTAAAATTTAATATTCTGTTGGGGATCTTGCTCTGCATCATTTGATGATTGAGGCTCCATCACATAAAACCAAAGAGCAGAGACTAGTAGCTTCTTTCTGCACCGGGCTAGCTGACTACTCAGGGCATTGTTTTGTGATCCAATATACTTCACCAGGTCGTTCTCCCCTATTACGCTTGTGATACATAAATTACACATATCTTCTAGTGCTTTTAATATCTTAGAGATTTTTATGAAATAGCTATCTAAGATCCTAAATAAGATAAGATAAATGCTTACAGTTAAAATCTGTATGACTTAAACACTCCAGATTTTATTTTTTTGTGTATAGGATCCAAAATTACCAAGTTTCCTACCAGCACTCCCTGTCATCATTCATAAAGTTTGGCACTAGTTCTCATGGTTAAACATGGCTGCAAGAGCTTCAATCATCACATCTTTGTTCTAGGCTGTAGGATTGAGAAAGGGAAAGAGAAGGTCTAGTGCCATCATTAAAAATGAGACTACCTAGCACATATTACATCTCATTGACCATAAATCAGTCACATGATCACAGCTATCTGCAAAGGGAGACTAAAAAAATGTAATGTGCCTCGCAAAAATTTAAGGTTCTATTACTAAAGAAAGATGGAATGTTGGATGGCAATAGGCAGTCTCTTCCATTTCTCCTTAATCAAGAGATATGTAGTTTTATCTAATTTAAAACAAGATTTCAAAAATTAATGCTCCTTAGTATCTACACTGACCAGAGCTGGTGCTAGTTTGTAGGTAAGATGCATTAATATTTGTTGTAGGAGATTACATGTCCTATTTTATTGAAAATTTTAAATGCAGGGGGAGAAAATACTTACTACTCTATGAAGCTAGTGAAAAATCTTAGTCATTTAATTTTTACCATAATAGCGTATTTAAATGTGGTTGAAAAGGCATAGTGTTGGGGAAGAAAAACCTGGGTTTGCCACATACTGGCAGTGAGGGTCAAATGGTACACGTGGAAAAGCTCAATAGTCCACAGTCAGTAAATGTTCACTTGCCTTTTCCCCTTTCATTCCTAAAGATTCTATTAGCTTGTGGAGAGACTTAATTGAGATGTGTTGCTTCACAACTACTTTTTAAAGTCACTGTGTCTGGCTGACTTTAAAACGCTAATTAGCCAGGGGACCATTTGCTGACTAGAACACATCTCCAGTGGAGGCTGCCTCTACCTAGAGTTTTAAGTAGGGCAGTTCTTAAGTGATGATGGAGGGTCTGTAACAGCTTAGAATAAAGTCACTCTCATTTCTAGCTCTGGATCTAAAGGACTGGTTAGTTTTTGTTTTTAAAGTAGCCAACTTTCTATGAGTGGGGACAGTAGGAATAGGTTCAAAGGAGTGGTTTGTACTTCCTGGGCCCCTGACATTATAAAAAGGACACACTGTTCAGAGACAGACACACAAAAGGCCCAAGCACAGCCTCTTCAGTTTTGGGTAAGTCCCATTTCTGCTGTTTCTTTGAACACTGCTACAGAAATAATGTAAACTGCTGACAACAAAGAGTAGAAGGAGAAGCATTTTGTAAAACATCTGTAGAGTCCACTTCAGGCAGAGATGGTAGTGCTAGGAAAAATTAATGGTTGTTTTGACAGCCTGAGTCTTTAAATTGAGGCAGTAAAGAGTACTTTTCAGATTGTTAAATACAACTTCTCCTTCTTACTCAAAGTTGAGATATACAGTAGTTGATTACTATGTATGGGATACTTTCTCATAACTATTTCTTAGTAGCTCAATTAATCACATAAGTTTTTTGAGGTTTGGATAGAATGAATGATTTTTTTTTTAATCTTCTTAATAGATTTGACATTAAATTGGTGAAAGTACTTAGTAAAATGTTGACTGTCATCACATTATCACCTATGGGAATTTCAGGCACTGAACATATCAGCAGTTTTGGGAATTACCTCTTACCTAGATAGATGCCTTTTATGTAGAATGATGGATTCTTGGTTCACTAAGTGGTAAATCTGGAGAAAGTTAGAGGTTAGACCCTCAAAGTTAGTGGATACAGAAAATAGTGGTTAGAGATTTACATTTGGAGCTAGACTGCTTGGTTCAAGTCTTGCATTAGAAACTGAAGAGTATCGGGCCTCTCTGGTGGCACAAGGGGTTAAGACACAACCTATGAAGCTATCTGCAGCCACTGCAGCATGAGTTAGATCCCCGGCCAGGGAGCTAACCAAATGGCACAGCAGACCTCTCCTGCCTCGCCTGCTGCTCCCCTCAGCAGTGTATTTCAGTAGATCTGTCTGTTCTGTTCCCCACCCTGTCTCTGGTGAATCCTCTCACCACCCACATCTTTGGCCTGTACCCCAGTTTTTGTATGAATAAATAAATAAATCTTTAAAAAATAAGAAATTGAAGAGTATTGGATAAATGTGAAGAGTCAGCTTGATAAGGGTTCATGACTCCACTATAAGATACTTGAAAAATATTTTGGGTGTCAGACCTTGATTCAGTTTTGGCTATGCTGTATTATTTATTTCTCTCATTGACTCACTCTAGGTGGCATTGAAGGGTAAGGAGTTTGAAGCATCCTGAGAGGAAACAAATTTTGCATTTGGGAACTTTCTCAGACCCTGTTCTTCCTTTGAATGGCTTGGTTTTGTATCCTTTTGCTATAATAAAATTGTAGTAATTCCTACAGTTCTTTTCAGAGTTCAGTGCATCATCTTTAAATTATTAAATTTCAAAGGAATTCCTGAATTTGTATGCAGTTGGTCAGAAGTACAGTAGTCTGGGAATCTCCCAGCTTGTGGCTGATGTCTAAGGTGAAGATAGTTTTGTGAAGAACTATGCCCTTAAGCTGTGGAATTGTACTGATTCCATATAGTTAACAGAATTCAAATACAGGGAACTATGTATTCGAATACCGGGAACTTACTGTCTTTCCAATAAGACAAAAGCTCATTAGGGCAAAGCCCTCTGTACTTCACCCTTTGCCCATCTCTCTTTTTCTTGCAAAGGATGTCACGTAACAGTCATTTTGTAACTGTGAAGACTAAAGCCACACACAAAATATGGCCAAGTCAAAAGTTAGAAGGAGTTTAGGTCCACAATGGTATCATAGAACAGCTATCCCAGCCTTGAACTGGAGAAGCCCGGATTCCTTGGAAGATGAGAAAAATAATTTTCTATGTGTTTAAACTTCTCTTGGTTGGGTTTTCTGTTACTTGTAGTGAAATGCATTTCTAATTGATACTGTTATAGGGCAGGGAGAGGGGCAGCCCAAACCCCGCAAACCTGCCTATTCTAAATGGGTTCTGCCATCCGCTGCATCAACACAAAACATATGAGACTTTAATGGGAAGGAACTTTAATACAATTAGGAAACAATACAGGAAAGGCAAAGAATATAGTTTCTAAATCAAGAACCCAAAGTTACCCGTCCCCTCATGGGTAAAACTCCATCCAAATGGGATTGGCCCAGAGAAAGGCCCCAAAGCCTGCCACAAGTCTAAAGCACCTTCCAGTGGGAACCCACAGAAAAGGGTCAGAAACAACCAGACAAGCCCGGAAGGAAAAGAGCAAAATCAACATCAAGATAAAAGCTGCCATTGTCACCTCCCCACGGGTCTCACCCACATCTGTGTCACCCAGTCCACGACCAAAAGACAAGCGCAGTTTCTTCACGTGTCTCTAGGCTCCATGTGCCTCCTCCAGGTCTCCTTCTGTCTCCATCCTGCTTTCTTCCTCAGTGTCCTCTGCAGCTTCTTCTCTCCCTGCTCAGCTCCACCCTCCCTTGGGTGGGGCAGGGAACCTACCCCTTTCCTGGGGACCACCCTGTTACAATACCTCCTCCTAAACCATATATTGTGTATTGTGGTAGTTCAGAAAAGGTGACAGGTCAAGCAAAATTTTGTGTAACACGAGTTGAAAATAAAGAAATGTGTTTTTTGTCCAACATTTTTGTTTGATTGTTTGTCTGAAATGCTTGGGGGACATGTGCTTTGTATGAAAAAACAAAAAAATTTCTTTGCTATAATGTTGATGGTTTCTTTAGTTCTAAAGTTTTTTTTTCTCCTGAGTTTCACAATTTGGTGAAAATTAGAGATGACATCTTCTTTAGAGGTTAGAACTTAGACCCTCAAAATGCTAAACACTTTGAAACATAATGTAGACAGTATAAAACAACAGATGGGCATGTGAGCAGAGAGATGGAAATCCTAAGAAAGAATAAGAAAGAAACAATAGAGTTAAAAAATACTAAAAGAAATGAAGAATGCCCTTGGTAGGTAGGCTAAATATGACTGAGGAAAGAATCTCTGAGATTGATGGTACCTCAATAAAAACTTGCTAAACTGGAAAACAAAGAGAAAAAAAAGACTAAAAGATTGTGGGGTAACTACAACACATGTGATCTACATGTAATGAAGATATCAGAAGGAGAAGAAAGAATGGTACTAAAGAAATAACTGAGGGCCTCCCTGGTGGCACAGGGGGTTGAGCACAGTGCTGTGAAGCTCTTCACAGCCTCTGCAGCGCTGTTTCGATTCCTGGCCGGCCAGGGAGAAACCCACATGGCGCAGTGGACCCTCCGCCTCACCCTCTGCTCCCCTCAGCAGTGTTTTCATCAGTCTGCCTGTTCTGGTCCCCACTCTGTCTCTGATGAATTATCTCACCCTCCTGCATCTCTGGCCTGTACCCCAGTTCTTGTGTGAATGGGTAAATCTTAAAAAAAAAAAGACAGGAAATAGCTGAAACAATAATACCTAAGAATCTTCCCCAAATTCATGTCAACAATAAACCACAGGTTTGGCAAGCTCAGAGAATAGTAAGTAGAATAAATTCAGACAAAGGAAAAATGCTACAAAAGCCAGAGGAAAAATTACCTACCAATAGAGGAACAAAGATATGAATTACATCTGACTTCTCTACAGAAACCTGGCAAGCAAGAAAAGAGCAGAGTGCAATATTTAATGTGTTGAAAGAAAGAAATCACCACTATAGAAATTTATAATTTGAAAAGTTATTCAAATTTGTAGATGAAATATAGACTTTTCAGAAAAGTAAAAATTGAGGGAATTTTTTTTCCCATAGACCTGACTTGCCAGAAATATTAGAAGTATTTTTAGACCTGACTTGCCAGAAATATTAGAAGTATTTTTAGACAGAAGCAAAATAATTAAGTTCAGAATCTCAATTCCACATAAAGTAAGGAGGAGCATCAAAGGAGGAATAGTGAAGTAAAATAAATTTTTTTTCTTCTTATTAATTGACCTACTAGACAACAGTTTGTTCAAAATAATAATAATAAAATATTTACATATGTAAATATTTATGTTTAATTATACATAAGTGACACAAATTGTGACACAGATGCAAGAATGAGTCTTATTCTAACAAAAGACCCAAGAAATTCTGAGGGATTTAAGAACATGTGTCAGATGCTTTTATCACTCAGATACGATTTGAGAGAAAACTACTGAGATATGGGCCTACCCTGGTGGCGCAGGCAGTTGAGCACCGCACTGTGAAGCTGTCCGCAGCCTCTGCAGCACAGGTTCAATCCCCGCCAGCCAGCGAGGGTCTCACATGGAATGGCAGACCTCCCCTGTCTCACGCGCTGCTCCCCTCAGCAGTGTATTTCAGTCAGTCTGCCTGTTCTGTTCCCCACTCTGTCTCTGGTGAGTCCTGTCACCCTCCTGCACATCTGGCCTGTACCCTGGTTCTTGTATAAATAAATAAATAAATCTTAAAAAAAAAGAAAACTACTGAGATACACTACACATCACTTCATGGACTGAAGTGGTGGGGTGGGGAAGGATGGGTAAGCAGAGTCCATTGGAAATAGTTTGTATGATATTATAATTATGGATCTATGTCACTCTACATTTGTCCAAACTCACAGAATGTACATCAAGAATTAATCCTAATGTAAACTATGACAAACTATTACAGTGTATCAACATAAATTCATCAATTAGAACAAAAGTTCCACTCCTATGAGTGATGTTGATAATAGCTTGCATGGGTGAAGATGGGGGTACATGGGAAACCTCTGTACCTTATTTTTAATTTTGCTGTGAACCTAAAACTGCTCTAAAATTATGTTCAAAAGCAACACTGAACAATTTTCTTCACTAGTTAACCAGCCTCGAAAGACCTCTTATGTTGTTGTACTTGTAGCTGTTACCATCATTCTCTATTTCTGAATTTCCATCTCAGTGATGATTTTTGTGGCTTATTAGCATTCATAATCCTGTATTGTTAACTATTTAACGTACAAATATTTAATTCCAGCTAATTAAAAACCTCCAGCAGGTAAAGATTTTTTCCCCTCATATTTTAAAAAAATTGTCTCTCCATGGATATAGTGGGTCTTATACATGAGAACTGTTCAGAAAAATATTCACTTTTTTTTTTTTAATTTTTCTAGAGGCATGTTTTATTTATTTGTTTGTTTGTTTGTTTGTTTTGTTAATACATGCACTGGGTACAGTCAGAAGCACGGGAGGGTGAGAGAATTCACCAGAGCCAGAGCAGGGAGCAGAGCAGGCAGAAGGACCGAAGTACACTGCTGAGGGGAGCAGCGGGCGGCAGGAGAGGTCTGCGCGCCATGTGGGACCCTCCTCCGGTGGCCGGGGAGCAGCCGGGGATCGAACCGACGCCGCAGAGGCTGCGGGCAGCTTCGCAACCCAGCGCTCAACCGCTGAGCCACCAGGGAGGCCCTATTCACTTATTTTTAAGCCAGCTCTGGTCTATGTATAGAGTTTATGATGACTTTTTTCATATTGGACATCTGCTATGTATTTAATGATTTTTTAAACACATTATCTTTAATCTTTAAAAACCATTAGAAAGGGAAGTGTCACAGTCTTTACATAGATGGAGAAACTTAGGGTCAGTTAGATTAAAATACCTTGTGCAAAACCACACAGGTGTGAGTGAGAAGAACTGTGATTATAACCCATGTTTGACTTAATTCCAAGGAAATGACTCTTCACAGAAGGCAAAACTTGCCACTACCTTGGGAATTCAGAAAAGCAAAGGGATGGCAGCTCAAAGGTTAATTCCTATGCATTTCCTTCCAAATGAATTATGTATTTGTGACTCAGAGGCCAGAGGGAAAAAGGTTTGAACATGTGACATCCATCCGATGAAGTGCTTTCACTCCGTGTGGACTAGTCATTAAGCTCTTGCTTATGGATGTGAATATGAGTATTTAAGTGTCCAGTCCCTCCTCACCATTTCCACCAGACAAACTAGCACTTGGGCTAACACCTGCTTGAAGAGTCCAGAGTTACATAGCACAATGATGGCTTCATGGTTAGGGTGCTCCCTCCCTCCAAATTCTCATGGACTCCCCCAATTATCTCCCCTTTCTCTTGTCATCGCCAAGAAATGCATTCCCTATTCCCCAACCCACCCTAACCTCCCTGGCTAGGACTTTTTTTTTTAAAAAGATTTATTTATTTATACATATGAGAACTGGGGTACAGGCCAGAGGTGTGGGGGTGAGAAGATTTACCAGAGACAGAGCAGGGAACAGAACAGGCAGATCGACCGAAACACACTGCTGAGTGAGCAGCAGGCGAGTCAGGAGCCGTCTGCTGTGTCATGTAGGTAGCTCCCTGGCCGGGGATCTAACTCATGCTGCAGAGGCTGCGGATAGCTTCCTAGGTTGTGTCTTAAACACTTGTGCCACCAGGGAGGCCCTGGCTAAGACTTTTTTCCCCAAAAAATCTCTTGGCTCAATCTCCTTAAAAGTAAAAAAGAAGAGGAGAGATGGTAAATAATGAATTTATAATTTGATATTTTTATTCTATTACAGTTCACTTTATTCTATTACACTCCCCTTAGGAGTGCTAAATAAGATCATATCCATCCCTGCCCTCTTCTCCCTCAATCTTACTACCAGATTTAAAAGATCACCCTTAAAAGATGACCTTGTCCTTGAGTCAAATGTAAACATGAGTTTCTGAATCTGTATATACATTGGCAGAGAGGCAAAATATTTATCTGTCCAAAGTTAGCCCTAGGTGCCCCCTGTTCCAGGAAGAGGCTATTCTTTGTTTATGCAGATAAGGTAAGAACCCAGGGGAGAGACTGAGACTACAAAGCTAAAGTGCTTTGCTTGAGGACAGCTAAAGGATGTCCTCAGTGGGTGAATGGCAGAAACCTGGACTCCTTAAGAATTTTTAGGAATGTTGATAGATCACTGTGTTTGGGAGGCAGTCTTTATCCTTGAGAATGATGACTTGAGTCATTCTGTTTGGTTGTCACAGGAAATGGTGACCTCCGAAGGCTAGAAAACAGGCCAGTTGCATCACCTACTCTAAATGGGATTGTGTACTTGTACTTTCCTGCATCTGAGAGTTTCCCCTTAGCATTCTATCTTAGACATCTTCCCTGTTCATGTTTAGGGTTTGTTTATCACAGCTTTTTGGTGACATTGAAGTGCCGGTTTGGTATACATAGCCATAGCTCATTAATAGATGAAAATAAGTGAATATTACTGGGCAAGAACATAAATTAACTTTACTTCAAATGTAAATGTTCCTGCAGAAGTTGGTATTGTGTTTTAATGACCTTCCTATGGCCAAATATAAAACATATCAGTAGACTGAGCTTGTCTTCTTTCTAGACTTTAATTTCCTCCTTTGAGCAAAGGAACAATGAGGTGTCTGATTCGGAACAGAAGGTTTCACGCTGTTGTAAAAGGCAAAGGGGAAAATATTGAGGCTTTTAAAATGTGTGCTTGATTTTTCCATCAACAGGAGGCTGCTGCAAAATTATCATCTGACTCAATAAGGCCTCTATATTGCTTGGTTATCAAATATCCTGAACCCCTGGGAAATGAAAGTACTTGAGGTTAGTTGGAGTGTGTTTGTTGCTGGGCTCCCCCACCCCCTGACATTCTTGGTTTCCCTCTTGACTCTTTCCTTATTTCAATTTTCTCTCCTTTGTACACAGTTGTCTTTCTTCCTAGAGCTGCCCTCTGTAAATCTGGGTTCTCTAGAAACGCTATTGTCCTTATTCCTGAGACTACCCATTGCCACGAGTAGAAAGTTTACTTTGGAGTTAAAGATCTGGATTTGGGTTTTGACTAGTTTGTCACTTGTTTTTCCAACTGAAAAATGGGTAATAATAGGTCTTTGCAATTCTTAGAATGACCATGGGTGATCCTGCGTAGACAGTCTTCCTAAGCTTTCCAGATCTCTAGTCATGCCAGGTAGCTGGCATCAGCAGAAGCACTCAGATTCACAGTCCCTATGAGTGAGGGTGACTTCATAAAGTGTTGCCTCTGGGACTTGGGTAGATATGTATGAGATGACTTCTTAAAAATTCAGAAAACAAACCTGCAGGATGTTGATATGGCGATATTTTTGGAGATCATCAAGGTTCAAGTCCCACCATCTCACTTCACAGATGCACAGAAAAGGGCAGTAACTATCTCAGGACAAAGTGCCAATAGGGACAGAGTTAGGCCTGAATCTCAGGCCACCGACCACCTGTGATGCAGACTGAGCCCTTACCTCCGGGCAACTCAGGTGTTCTTGTGGCACCTAGTGTTTACAAAACAAATTATTTTAAAGTATTTCTAAGAGGAGAAAGTGTTTTGTTTTGTTTTTCAGGAAGGATTTGTCCCCTCCTATTAATGTTGGAGACTACAATTAGGGAGGTAATAAAGTATGGGCCTGGGCAAGATTGTCACAAAGGACAAATTGGTCTTTGGTGCCTCATCCTAAATACTTTGCTTTTTTCTAGTTTTGATGCCTGCACTTTATCTATCCTCAATCCCACTTGATGTGGCTCTGGCACCCTGAGGCAGATTTCCTATCAGTTCAAACCTCTCATGTCTCCCTTCCTTTGCCCATTCAGCACCCTGCCCCCTCCAGCCCTCGCCCCTTTTATTGGACTCTTCTTGGGAAGACAGCTTTCTGAATTTTACTGAAAAGTGCAAGGAGAATAATGGTCTAGTGTCCTTACTGTTCCATATTACATGCCGCTTTCACTTGTGAATGTTATTTATTGTGAAACAGTCTAAAGACAACAGCAAATGAAAAAATTCACCCACTATTCCAGCCAACATGCCAACTGTTTTCATTTCTTGAGTTCCCTGCTGGTCTGCTCTTTGTCCATATGCTACATGTTTTACAGAGTAGTAACTCATTGCATATTTATAATTCAACCTTCTGGTTTTATTTGTAACATGAAAAATAGCATAAAGAACATTATTTAAGTGAGGTCAGGGGCTAAAGGAGTTCACATGCACACTCAGAATCCTGTGGAATCCAGCTGGGAGGTGGACCTTGTATCTCTGATGGGAGTGTTGCTGCTTTGCTGTCTCAGAGGAAGGAGAAGCTTCTTGTTGTCCAATGGCAGCTGGGTCAACAGCAGATGCCACAACCAGCAAAATAGCCACTTCATGGCAAACATCCTGTTTCCGCCAATGGACTCTCCTCCCAATTCCTTTGTGGCAGCCTCTCTAAACTCCATAGGAGGGTTTTTCCTTTGTTCTGGGGAAGTGTGTATGTGTTTCCCCATGAGACTGTACTTCCTAACTGCTTTTTGTTGTTGTCTGCTAATGAAACCATGCTGCACCTCCCTCTGCAGTGACCTTTAAGGCTAATGGCTTTCGCCACCATCCCTAGGTCCGGCTGGGCAAGGAACCAGCACGCAGGGGGAGAACAGCAAAACTCCCTGAAGCAGGGGGAGAACAGCAAACCCCCCGAAGACATAGATAAGATGGAAGCCTGTTGAAAGATAATGACCACAAGGAGCCACCACAAGAATGCTGACCAAAAGGAACCTTATCTCGTCTCCTCAGACCTACAAACTTTATCCCTTCACTCTTTTTCTAAAACTTCTTCCTTCTCTTCTATAAAGGTCATTGATTGCTAAATTAAAGAAACATATGAAATCTAGTAACAAGGATGACTCAAATGAAATACCACTAAACCTTGTGTAACAACAAAATTGCTAGTTCAATAATTGCTCTGTTATATGTTAAAATTCCTTAGCTTTGACCCTTAATGAAAAAGTGTTATTACATAAAAATAAGTGCACCTGTTATAATTAATAATAATTAATGAATTTAGTGGTTAGCTAAGAGAAAATGTAATTATATAAAACAAAAGACAAAACTAATGGTCTGACTGCTTAGGAATGTGCCTAGATCCAAATGTAACTCTGGACATAAATCACTGCCTTGTCATTGATAAGTAAACCTATGAGCCAACTGGTTTAGTTCACTGATAACTGATCCTATGCCTTTAGAAAAACATATACTGGCCACTAACTTAAATAAAATTACACTCAGACTTTCACTCTCTTAAAGTGTGTCTGTTTGTCATTAGCCGAATCCCTAATCACCCCGTGTAATCTCTCAACCCTGAAACGGCCTCATCGTCCATCGCTGTGCTGGTCTGCGGCAAAACCATTTTGTGGGTGAAAAATAGCTGGATGCCCATTTATTTGAGGTCAACAGTAATATTAGTTTGCCGTGATGTTACATAGATTCATAATGATCATCTAATATTTCACACCACTGCCATATCATGATTCAACTATTCTCTCTGGTTTTTATTGAAGTGTCATTTCTGATTTTGCTCCATTAATGTCATTTCTGATATTGCTTTCAAGAGTAGATGTTTTCAATTCTTTTCTCCCCTTGAATGATTTCTACTGAATAAATTCCAGTTAAACAAATGAGTCAAAGGATAAGAAAAATTTTAGAAATGTATGATTTACTTAAACCTGTTGCAATCCCCGTCCCTCTCCCCCCGATCATTTTGATGAGTGTCAGTTCAATACCAGGAACTATGCTACCAGGTTTTTATATATATTTTGATTTCACAGTATCACTAGACATTTTTCAGATTGAGAAAACAGGCTCAGAGAAGTTAAGTAACTTGCCTGAAGTTACACAGTGAACAACAGGCAGAGTTGGGATTCAAACAGAGGTCTCCCTGATGTCAAAGCTCATGGACTTCCTATCAAGGCTCCTAAGTCCCTCTTTAAATGTAGGTATTTGCTAAACTATTTCCATAAAATACTGTGCAATGTTGTAGTTAAGTCACCAGTGTGAGAATTTTGAGGTTTTTCAAATGAAACAATGTAAACATTGTTATGCTTTTAAATATGACTGAAAGTGGGGCTGAAACAATGCTTCAGAGTGCAGAAAAACTAGCTCTCACATACTACTTCAGAACTTGCTGCTTATTTCTAGGGCAGAAATCACACACAGGCTTTCTATTGCTGTTCTGGGTCATGTCATCATGCCTAACATAAGTTGATTTGTGGAATGTACTCACTCATCAGATTTCAAGACCATGAAGCTCTGGCTTATTGAGATGTTCTAAGGGCTGTGAGTTGCATTATAATACATTTTGTTTTTAATAACTTTATTACACAAGGGATTCATGTTCATTGTAGAAAAACCATATTCTCAAGCCAAAAGGAGATTAAAAAGCAGCTATAACTTCCCCACTGAGCTATATTATCACTAGCTATTTTGTAGTCTATATTTTTATAAATGTTCTTGCTATACTTAATTTCCTGTGAACTGGTTTCTGCATTCAAATTATAGTATATATATATCTCTCTGCAAGTCATTAAAGATACTTTGATAGTGCTTCTGTGATGGCTACACAGTGTTTCATTGAGGCAGAATGCAGTCAACAGCTCTATTATAAGAATATTTAGGTAGATTTCATCTTTTCACTACAGTGTGCTATAATGAAGACTCCTAGCTAAATATCCTAGCCACAAATTTAATTGCTTACTCTGGACACAGTCGTGTAAGTTGGCATATGATTTTTTTAAAACATCATTTTATTTTAAATTTATTTATTTATATAGATTTTATATCATTGTTCATTTTTGTACAGTGTTTGCTTTCTCCTGTCAGGTGTAGTCCCCATAGAATTTCCACCACCAGTTCATCCGTGCACCATCACCAGAGTCCCTTGTGCTCTTCCTGCCCTCGTTTTGATCCCTCTCTCTTCCCCTCCCCTGCAGAATGTCTCTGATTTATAGTTTCCTGATAATTTTTTTAATTTATTATAATTATTTTTTCCTTATCCCTTATTTGGCTCCCCTATATTCCCCCTATGAGTGAAACCATCTGTTATTTCTTTTTTTCCTTCTGGCTTATTTCACTAAGCATAATGCCTTCTAGCCCATGCATGTAGCTGTGAAGGGCATGAGTTTATCTTTTTTTGATTGCTGACTAGTATTCCATTATGTATATATACCACATCTTCTTGATCCAGTCATCCATTTTGGGACATTTTGGGTTGTTTCCATATCTTACTTACTGTAAATAGTGCTGCAATAAACGTAGGGGTGCAGGTATCCTTTTGTGTGTTTTTTATCATTTTTTATCATTTACATCATTTTTCATTTTTGCATAATGTATGCATTTTCATTTTGGTTATATTCCCCATACAATTCCCACCCCCCTTATTCTGACCCTAATCCCTCTTCTCCTCCTCCCGCCCCCGACTGTAGTGTGTCTCCGGTCTATAGTTGCTTGTTGGTTTTGATTTTCACTTTATTGTAATTAGTCTTTTTCCTGGTCCCTTGTTTAGGTTTTCTAAATTCCTGCTATGAATGAGACCATCTGGTATTTTTCTTTATCTTTCTGTGTTATTTTGCTGAGCATGATCCCTTCCAGCTCCATCCATGTTGCTGCAAATTGCATGAGTTTATCTTTTTTGATTGCTGAGTAATATTCCATTGTGTATATGCACCACATCTTCTTGATCCAGTCATCAGTTTGGGGGCATTTGTGTTGTTTCCATAGCTTAGCTATTGTAAATTGTGCTGCTATAAATGTAGGGGTACAGGTGCCCTTTTGAATTAATGTTTCTGTGTCATTTGGGTAAATACCTAGTAGTAGAGTTGCTGGATCATATGGAAGCTCTATCTTTAGTAGGTCAAGGAATCTCCACACAGCTTTCCATAGTGGTTGGACCAGTTTGCACTCCCACCAGCCGTGCAGGAGAGTTCCTTTTTTCTCCACAACTTTGCCAACATTTGTTGTTGCTAGTTTTTTTAATATGTGCCATTCTTACTGGTGTAAGGTGCTATCTCATTGTAGTTTTGATTTGCATTTCCCTTATTACAAGTGATGTTGAACATTTTTTCATATGCTTGTTGGCCATTTGCATTTCCTCTTTGGAGAATTTTCTTTTTAGCTCTTCTGCCCATTTTTTGACTGGATTATTTTCTTTGTTTTTGTTGAGTCTCATCAGCTCTTTGTAGATTTTTGTGATCAGTACTTTATCATTAGTGTTGTGTGCAAAAATTTTCTCCCAGTCAGTGGGGTTTCTCTTTGTTTTTGTTATTGTCTCTTTTGCTGTACAGAAGCTCTTTAAATTTGATGTAGCCCCAGCTGTTTATCTTTGCCTTCACTATCACTGCTATGGGTGATGTGTCTGTAAAGATATTTTTGAGGTGCATGTCGTGTAGTGTTTTGCCTGTATTTCCTTCTATATATTTTATGGTTTCAGGCTTTATGTCTAGTTCTTTAATTCATTTTGAGTTGGTTTTTGTTTGAATTAATGTTTCTCTGACACAAAAATTGTATCACCTTATACTCCCCAAACTCTCAGACAGCACTACATGCAGTACTTAATTTTTCTTGTCATCTTACTTATATAAGTCCATATATTATCTCATTCTAGTTTTCATGTGTATTTTCCTGATGTTAGTTACTTTTTTCATACATTTATTGGCAAAATGCACTCATTCAAAATACAAGTTTGACCAATTGCTATTTATAACTTACCATGATTCATTAGATTAACCTCAGTGTACTTTGAAATCTTTCCACTCTAACAGGTGTGGATCTTCTGTTCTATGGGTGTTTATGAACATAGCAACCATAGTGAGTTCCTTGGAAATAAAACATTACAGGAAGAGATTTTTCTGAAGGAGTGATTTTAATGTGCTTCTGTGGCTGGAATCAAATTGTTGTTGAATGAATAAAGGGTGAGCATCATAGAAGTTCTTATTTTAACTCAAAGGACCTTTAACAACTGTGTCTTCTTGAGTGCAGGGTGGATATACAGGAGGACATGTGCGAGGGTGGGCACTGCTGACTTACTCACATACCCTTTCTATTTGTTGGTGCTTAAACCTGGCGATCTGTTGCCCAATGCTGCTTTCTTCTCCTGGAGATAGTCACACATTTTAATTAGGCAAGGAGGGAGTGGGATGTTCTGGAGCCTGCTAGATGACACCTCTTGGCTCAGAAAGGAAATCAGTAAAACCATTAAGACCATTTAAAATAGAATTGCTCTGTTTTCTGAAATGAAATCCCTCTCCAAGAAGACTCATGACAAGATCGTAAGAAAGACTATATTTTTCTTATTCTTATTTCAGTAGACTCCTTTAGACTTATGAATTGGAGGCACATAGTAGCGTTTACAGCTATACATGACTGGGTAACATCAGCAGAAATTTGTGTACTTGATATGCAAAACCAAAAGATAATACCTAAAGCAATACTGATACAGAAGTAAAAAATATGATTGCTGTGCTTGAATCTTCTCAACAACAATTGTATTTTTAAGATGTGCAACCATGATATTTAATCTTCTCTCTGCCTATTCTCTTTCTCTTTTATCTGTCTAGCTGCATATTTATCGATCATCTATTTATATACTTTTTCAAAAGAATGATTTAGTGTCTAGATTATGCCAGAAGAAACACTAAGCCATAAAAACAGTAAGATATGATTATGTCCAAAAGGAAGTTATATGTGAAGACTGTCAGACAGACAAATGGCCATAATGAATATATGATTAAACAAGTTTAACCACACAATTTAAATTTTGTTGTTAAAGATGGCTACTTCTGCAGGAAAGTCTGTCTTCTGTCAAACAATGATTCTAACTCTCTTGGGTCTGAATGTTGCTGTGGAGGGGCAGTGGAAACAAGGTACCTTAGCACAGTAGGTTCATAGAGAATTCTTCTTTCCTAAGTTTTGACATTCAGTCATGCCCAGGTTTGGATTTAGAAAACCCTGGTTTATAGGTTATATTATTTAAGACCCCTACTTTGATTTAAAAGGCATTTCTTATTATATACAAAACCACTTTGGATTCAGGAGACTTGTGAGCAGCTGGATGCCAGGAGGTGCAATTTACTACACTGCCCTCTTGGTCATTGGGTATTGGCTTGTCTTACTCAAAGGTCTGCTCTCAGATCATTGCTGACTTCTAGTTTATAAAAGTGACTGTCTTGCAGATAATTTTTTATTTTTATCTGTTTTGTGTTTTTTATTTGCATGATAAGATTGACTATAAGTATTGAGGATTATGTGTATGATTTTTATGTTGGTGAAATGAAATCATTGCATATTATCCATTTCAATGTAATTATATTTTAAAGGTAATTACTATGAATATAAGCTGTAGCTTTCAGCAGATCACCCAAGGGGTCATGATGCCCTAAAAGGTTGAGTTGAATTTCAGCCTGCTGGGTACAGCTAGGGCAGGATTTTCAGAGGGGCCAGAAGGCTTTTCAGAGCTATGTAGTGATACAGTGTGATCCCATCTGATCTTCTGGGCTGGCTTTGGTGACATTTCTGAAAAATTGCCATTTTCCAGCCTTTATTTCTGCCTGTGAATCATTGCTCATAATTTCTTTGATTTTATTGACCAGTATGAAGTTGCTATTTGGCTACTTTTTAACTACAAAAATTCAAATACAAATGGTTCAACATGATAAATAAAACCAAGAACTAAGTTTGAGTCTTTTGGGGTATTTTTTGAGAAAATTCCTCTTTTTAATTCATTTTTTATTGAGGTAATGTTGGTTTACAACATTTTGTGATTCAGAGGTATAAGATCACACCTCACCACACCTACTGTCAAGGCACCCAAAGTCTTCCGCCACAGTCTATTATACCCCCTAATCACACCCTTATGGGAAACATTATGGATGGTTATCAAAATATAAAAAATAGATCTATCACATCAGCAATTCTACTTTTATGTATCTGCTCAAAAAATGCAAAAACACTAATTTGAGGGGCTATCTGGCCTCTTATGTTCATTGCAGCACTATTTTTAATAGCAAAGTTGTGGAAAGAACCTAAATGGCCAAGAACATATAGGTGGATTAAGATGATAAGGTGTATATATACACAATGAAATACTATTTAGCTATAAAAATATGAACTCTTGTCTTTTGTGACAACATGGGTGGAACTGAAGGGGATTATGCTAAGTGAAATAAGCCAGAATGAGAAAGACAAATACTGGATGGTTTGATTCACATGCGAATATAGAGAAACAAAAGAAAATTCCTTTTAAATGCATTTGTGACTTTCACCACTTTTCCTAGGGACTATAATGTCAATCATTTGGTTTGTTGATGAAACATGGTGACAACCATGAATCCAGTGGTTTATCCTTTAGGACAAGATCTTATGAAATGATGACTCCTCTTCTTCAGGACCAACTGGAACAGATGCTTCAGTTGAAACTAAGAAAAGATAAATATTTCAAGTCAAAACCCTATTGTGTTATGGGAATGTAACATACAAGAATTGGGAAATGCTCTCTCTGTACACTACACTTGCCATTAGCCTGGTCCTCCCTTGAGTACTGTGTGTAGGTGAGGAGAAACAGAATTGAAGACCAGAGAAATGTAATATCCATGGCTAAGTGCTAGAAAATCATTTCTTTATATTAAGGAGATAAAAGTCTTGACATTCTTCAACCTGGAAAAGAGAAGGAATGAAAGTAATTTAATAGCAGTCCTTGTATTTAAGACACTACCAGGATTACTGCTGTGGCTCTTTACTTCAACAGAAGCCAGACCAAAAGGAAATGGACATCAACTGCAGGAAGAAATGGTTTCTTTATCACTATGGTAACTACATATAGACTATGCTAGGTGTCATTTAAAATAATCTTTTCCCAAAGAACTGTATAGAATCTTGGCATCATCTTTTCAAGTTATCATGTCAGTTTCATTGTTAATCTAGCCAATAGGTATAAATGTCTAGTAGTGATTCTTTAGGAATTAGGAACAGATTGGTGGGGAAGAGTTGGGTGAAGGCAGAGGAAATTGTGTGGCTTAAACTGAATAATGCTTGAGCTAAGGCCAGGCTAGGATGTGGTAAATCATATATTCTCTCTGCATCTTTTCCCACCTATTAGTGGAATGAATCAAGGAAAAAATAACATCAGAATATCTATAAAAATATTTGTGATGAAATTAATAAAACTAAACATTAACCAACTCAGTGGATTTAGTAAACTCACAACATTATGCGATTGCTGCATCTGTGTAGATTCAAAACCTTTACATCAAAGTAAATCCTTTAGCATTTAGCAACTTCTCCCCTCCCTCATCAGTACTTCAAAATTACCAATCAATCTACCTTTTGTCTTATAGACTTATCTGTTCTGGATATTTAATATAAATGGAATCATACAATATGTGATCTCTTGTTTCTGAATTTTTTCACATAGCAAGATGTATTCAAGGTTCATCAATGTTGCAATATATATCAATACTAAATTTCTTTTTACTGTCTGAATAGTATTCCATTTAAGTTATATTTCACAATAGTATTCCATTTAAGTTATATTCCATTTGTCAAATTGGGCTGTTTCTACCTTTTGGCTCTTGTGAATAATGCTGCTATGAACATAGTTGAGCACCTGTTTCTTTTGGCACATACCTAGGAGTTCAACTATGGTGATTATATGTTTAACATTTTGAGGAGCCACTAAACTATTTCTCATAGTGACAGACCATTTATAGTCCCATCAGTAACGTACAAGAGTTCCAATTTCTGAACATCTTTGTCAACATTTGTTATCAGATGCCAATCATCCTACTGGGTAAGAAATGGTATCTCATTGTGGTGTTGATTTACATTTCCCTAATAATTAATGATGTTGAACATCTTTTCATGTTTTTGTTAGTTATTTGAATATCTCCTTTGGAGAAATAGTTATTGAAGTCCTTTGATTTTAAAAAATTGGATCACCTTTTTTTGTTGAACCATCATAGTATTTTAATTTATATTAATACATTAGCCTAATTGTCCTCCAATACTTTGAGAAGATCTTGTTATGTGTACATGCAGGAGGGGGCCTGGTAGGAGAGGCGGTGGCTGTTGTGAATGAAACAAGGCAGAGGCACAGGAGGGAGCCCAAGTTAAAGACAAAAGGGAGCACTCTGGAGAGAAAAAGGCAAGGGGGAGATTTTAGAGTGAATTGTATGTGCTTTGCCGTGTGACCCCCTTTCGTGACTTCCCTGAAAACTGGCAAAGAGTTATAGCAGTTGTGCCAGGGTCAGGACAGAATGGACAGTATGGGCACCGGGATGCTAGTGATTAGGCCCAGAAGGAAGTAGTGAGAGGGAAAAAAAGGAAGTAGTGAGAGGGAAAAAAATGCATTTCCTGTAATGCACACATATATGTTACATATATAATACATCATAATAGAAAGGCTGGTTACAAAGAAAAAGGCATGTAAGGAGTATGAGGTTAGACGATGGACAATGTTTGCTAGTCTTTGCCTCACTGTGCTGGGGTTGGGGGGCATTTTCTCCTTGGCTCTGCTCCTTGATTCTCTCAAGAAGGTCAGAACCCAAACCGCTTTCTCTGTGTGCCACGGCCCTTCTCTCCCAAGACGCCTCAGCTCTCTGCGGGAGACGTTTTATCATCCCTTGGGAATCTCTGTCCTTGCCACCAAGCAGACTTGCCTCCTGAAGCTACCCACTGGGTTGCCCTGCCCACATCCACCCCCGCTGACAGGACTGTGGCTAAATTTGTAAAGTGGCCTGTTGTTTTGGGCTTCCTGACACGTGTGCTGCAATTATCAGCCCAGAGCTCGGGGCTCCTCCTTCCCAGCTGGCAGCCCCGCCCCCAGCGCCCAGGCTGGGCCGTCACCCCTGGGGCGCCTGGGTGGGAGCAGAGCCCTCGGTTCCACGTCAGTATGGGGTAACCTCTGCAAGGTGGGGCCCCCACACTTCCTCCATCCCCCAAACTAGGTTGGTTAACTGTTTATTATTCACCGAAGTGGAAGGGGAACATGCACCCACTTCTAAGGGGATGTATTTAAAGTTGTATGTATCTCAGGATCCTCAAACGTATAACTTGTGAATAAGTTGAAGATGTGGAAAACAAAATTAATATACTGAAAACACGGTATAATTACGAAAATAGGCAGTTTCCAGGATAATCACCCACTCTCCAAGCTGCCACGGGCAGCTGCAGCCCCAGAACAGACAGCGGCCCCGGGAGGTACTGCAGAGGCGACCGCGCCAGCCCTCACTGTCCACCGCGGCATCTGGGGCTCCGCGGGCTCCCCACCTAGCAGGCTTCCGGCTTCTCGGGCGCAGGGCCAGCTAGGCACCCAGGAGCCCACCCTGGGACTCTGAGTAGGGTGAATAGCCTGACAGTGAGGTGTGATTCTTCCCTGATTAGTGAAGAGCAGAGCCTGCAGGCACATCCGTTTCATCACCGGCAAAGAAGACCTTTGAGGAAATGTCCCATCTGAGTCAAATGTTCCACTAAGACTTGAGGTGGGCTTGGAAGTTGCGGGCAGGTTGGCTCAGGCTGGAAACCCTATCTCCTTGCTGCCTTCCCTCGGGCCTGACTCGCTCCCCACCCCCAGCTCCCTCCCCCACCTCCATCTATATTCTTTTTTTGGTCCTGCTATCCGTTTTTGTTTTTTTTCTTTTATCCTCTTGTCTTCACACTAGACATCCAGCTAGAACTCATTTTCTTTTCTTTTCTCGCAGGTAGCTCTAAGGACTCAGCAGTAAAACCATTATGGTAACAATGGGCAGGTGAGATTTGGAGAGAAAGAAGAAAGCATGGCTGCCTCAGAGAGGCACAAGGCTCCAGGGATAGACAAAAGCAGTAAAAGCTCTTCAGGGGCTCAAAAATGTTTGTAGAAAAACTTAAAGGCCAGACTCCTTAAAGGAAGGTATTACAGGGTAAATGCACTGACAAGGCCTGTGGAGACTGATACGTGAGTAAGGATTTTTTTTTTTAAGATTTATTTATTTATACAAGAACTGGGATAGAGGCCAGATGTGCATGAGGGTGAGAGGATTCACCAGAGACAGAGTGGGGAACAGAACAGGCAGACTGACTGAAATACACTGCTGAGGGGAGCAGTGGGCAAGACAGGAGAGGTCTGCTCGCCATGTGGATAGCTCCCTGGCCGGGCGGGATCAAACCCACACTGCAGAGGCTGCAACAGCTTCACAGCACTGTGCTCAACTGCCTGCACCACCAGGGAGGCACCGTAATAGTCAGGATTTTGATCAGGTTAACTTTTGTACCAATTTGAACTTCCAGTAATGAAAGAAGCCAAGAGACATCAAGTTGGATGTGCTTAGGTGGCAGAGGACCCCAACCCTGGGTTCTCTCTCTTCACTTGTTGGAAGTAAATCCTCCCAGAGAGAAAAAGCATCATCCTTGGGAGCTGAGTCCTGAAGTCATGTCAGCTCTGTGTTGGGAGCACAGGTGTTCCCAGCATGGGGTGTCTGGCAGCCAGATTCCAAGGGTGGAGATGTTCTCCTGGGCAGGTGCCAAAGTCACATCAACAATGTGTCTGGTTAGGCTGCTCTGTAGCAAGGAATGCAAACTCACTCTGCCTCCAGTGATGGCAATTTGTATTTAGGATTCTAGGAATAATTTGGAACTTGCCACATGACCGGGCCTTGAGGAGGCTAAGATGTGATAAAACAATCAGCATCCAGTAGGACATGTGTGGGGAGAGGATGTCCTGAACGTACTCCACAAACTCAGGTTTTATGGACCCCACCCCCACCCTTGGCCAAAGAGAGCCAAGGCACCAAGGACCGCAAATCCCATAATGTCATCACCACCGAAGGGAGGATGCTGGGAACTAAAGGGTGGAGTTCAGTAGCCAAGTTTGTATATAACCAGAGACATGGGCCTGGTTATATGGGTTGGTTTTTAGCTGGCCTTCAGTGTGCTAATGGGGTCCCAGCTCAGTGGAACTGATAGGACGCATTCACCAATTTATGTCTCTTTCTCCCTGAGTTATCCCTATGTTTGTTGTCCCTTTTTTATAAATAACCCTTTATTAACCTTTTTTGGTGTGTGCCAGCAGCTGTGTCTCATTATAAGTCCCTTTTAAGTACACAGGTGAGGACCCACAATCAGGCCACCCAATTTCACACTGGGATTGCCCTGTGGCACTCAGAACACACAGCCTTTCCAGGGAGCCAACCAGTACGATTTTCTGGACTTCACATCGGTGTTCTCTTAACTACAGGACACCACGCTTCTCTTCCTCTGTTCCTTCTTCAGCACCGTCCCATTGCTTCTTTTCTTAGTTGCTGATTCTCTGCACAGCATGGCAACTTGCCTTTCCCTGAGCTGCAGAGCAGAGAGAGCAAGCACATACCCCAGACAGAAGCAGAAGTGACTGATCCTTACTTCTGCATATTTTATAGATCACAGAGACTAACCCTGGTAAAACGGAGGGTGATCTCAAGAGTTCGTGGACATCAGGAGGAGGAGGTCATGAGCGGTGCTTGTTAGAGGCAGGCTACTACATCATCTCCAGGACTGGATTCTTTCTGCTTAATACACTTCCCATCTGAAACCATTTCCACCTCTTTCTATGCATCCTCTTTGAGGAAGTCTATTTCTCAGACTTACTTCCTGGCAGGGTTCTGGAGATGATTTAGACTGTGTCAACAGAGTTGATATTTGGGAGGCAGAAGGCAGTGGAAGTCACTGAGGCTTCAGCATAAGTAATCGCTGACATATGACCTTCAGTGGATGAAATGCTGTCAGTATTTAGCCAGATTCTGCACCCTACTGCCAGCCACTGACTTTGGGGCTCTGGGGCAATACTGACTTCAGCAGTGACTCCAGAAGTTTTCTGATCTTTCACTGACAACAGCAGCTTCTTAAACTCTGGATCTTAGCTTGTGACCATATGGTCAGAACAGCCTCTTGACATTTGCTCTTCCAGGCCTTCAAAAAGTCTTATAAGCACATAATTTACATGATTTTCTAAGCATATAATCATAAGTATATAGTATTTCTAACAGTTTTGTAAACACATAATAATGCAGAACAGAGAAGGAAACCTCTCTCTCTCTTTTTTTTTTTTTTGCTTGCAAACATAAGAAAGCTTGTTTTCCTGATTTTGGGAGTGATAACTGTAGCAGAGTAGTAAAATATATGGTCAGACTATTTTTTTTTTCTTTTTGAAAAATATGTTTTTGCAGTAAAGTTGTTTTACATCACTCTATTTGTTTAGGGGTTGTAGACTCAAACTCTATAAATACATGTTTCACATCATACCCACCAACAAAGCCCCAATAATCCTCCACCATGATCCACCGGAACCTTCCCTCCCCGGCTCCCACATCACCACCTTCCCCTTCTGGTTGCCTCAGTTTTGCAGTCAGATGTAAAGGATTTGTTAGTTTTGGTTTTGTCTGACCATTTGCTTTGTTTCTCTGTATTCCATGTATAAGTGAAACCATATGGTATTTGTTTTTCTCCTTCTGACTTATTAATAATAATCCCCATTTCCATCTATATAGTCATAAGTTGCAAGAGGTCATCTTTCTTTTTAAATAATTGAGCAGTATTTCATTGTGTGTGTGTATACCTACATATATATCTGTATCTGTTTATATATATATGTATACCTATATATCTACACACCATAGATCACATTTTTCTGATCCACTCCTCTGTCCTTGGACACTTAGGTTGTTTCCATAGCTTGGCTGTTGTAAATAAGGCTGCAATAAACATAGGAGTGGAGATAATCCTTTAAATTAGCATTTTTGCATTCTTTGGAATTGCTGGTATGATAGATCTGCTTTAATATTTTGAGAAACCTCCATATGGTTTTCCACAGAGGCTGGACTAAACAGTGTGGGATGGTTACTTTTTAGCCACATCTTCACTAACACTTGTTGTTTCTGGTCTTTTTGGTACAACCATCCCCATGGTTGTGACACAGTATCTAATTGTGGTTTTGATTTATATTTCCCTGATGATAAGTTATGATGAGAATTTTGTCACATGTCTATTGGTCATCTGTATGACATCTTTGGTGAAGTGTTTTAGGTCTTGAGCCCATTTTTTGATCAAGTTAATTATTTTCTTTTTGTTCAGTTGCATGAATTCTTTATATATTTTGAATATTAGTCCTTTGTCAGATGTATGATGTACAAATATTTTTTCCCATTCAGCAGGGAGATGTCTCTTCATTTGGTTATTGTCTCTTTTACTGTACAGAAGATTTTTTAGTTTGTTATAATCCCATTTGTTTATATTTGCTTTTGCTTCTATTGTCATTGGAGATGAATCCCCAAAGACATCTCTGAAAGGAATGTCATGGAGTGTTTTGTCTTTGTTTTTCAATTTATTTTATAGTTTTGAGTCTTAGATCTATGTCTTTGAACCATTTTGAGTTGTTTTTTGTGTTTGGTGAGAGATGGTGATCTACTTTCATTCTTTTGCATGTGACTGCCCAGTTTTCCCAAAACTATTTGTTAAAGAGACTCTCCTTGCTACAGTGTATACTCTTGGCCTCTTAGTCATATATTAACTGTCCATAAATGTGTGGGTTCATTTTTGGACTCACAATTCTGTTTCATTGGTGTCTGTGTCTGTTTTTTGTTCCAGTGCTGTGCTGCTTTGATTACTATAACTTTGTAATGCAGCTTGAAGTCTGGGAGTATGATATTGTCACTCTTCTTCTTTTTTGTCAGGGTAGTTTTATTTTGGGGGGTCTTTTGTGGTTCCATATGAATTTCCATTTTTTTTTTCTAATTTTTGAAGAATGACATTTAGGTCTTGATAAGGTCTGAAAAGGATTGTCAAATCTACCCATGTTGCTTTGGGTAAGGTGGCCATTTTATTTTATTTATTTATTAATTATAATTTTATGTACTTTTTACATCATTTTTCCACAATGTATGCATTTTCATCTTGGTTATAGTCGCCATACAATTCCCACCCCACCTTGTTTTGATCCTACTCCCTCCTCCCCCACTGAAATGTGTCTCTGGTTTATTGTTACTTGTTGATTTGGATTTTTACTTTATTATAATTAGTCTTTTTCCTGGTACCTTGTTTAGGTTTTCTAAATTCCTGCTATGAGTGAGACCATCCAGTATTTTTCTTTTTCTTTCTGCCTTATTTCGCTGAGCATGATCCCTTCCAGCTCCATCCAAGTTGCTGCAATTTGCATGAGTTTATCTTTTTTGATTGCTGAGTAATATTCATGGTGTATATGTACCACATCTTCTTGATCCAGTCATTTATTTTGGGCATTTGGATTGTTTCCATAGCTTAGCTATTGTAAATAGTGCTGCTATATACATAGGGGTGCAGGTGCCCTTTTGAATTCATGTTTCTGTGTCCTTTGGGTAAATACCTAGGAGTGGAATTGCTGGATCATATGGAAGCTCCATCTTTAGCAGGTTGAGGAATCTCCACACAGCTTTCCATAGTGGTTGGACCATTTTGCACTCCCACCAGCAGTGCTGGAGAGTTCCTTTTTCTCTACATCCTTGCCAACATTTGTTGTTGCTAGTTTTTTTTAATATGTGCCATTCTTACTGGTGTAAGATGGTATCTCATTGTAGTTTTGATTTGCATTTCCCTGATTATAAGTGATGTTGAACATTTTTTCATATGCCATTTGCATTTGCATTTGGCCATTTGCATTTCCTCTTTGGAGAATTTTCTTTTTAGCTCTTCTGCCCATTTTCTGACTGGATTATTTTCTTTGTTTTTGTTGAGTCTCATGAACAAAAATCTTTGTAGGTTTTTGTGATCAGTCCTTTATCATTAGTGTTGTGTGCAAAAATTTTCTCCCAATCAGTGGGGAGTCTCTTTTGCTGTCTAGAAGCGCCTTAATTTGATGTAGCCCCAGCTGTTTATCTTTGCCTTCACTATCACTGCTTTGGGTGATGCGTCTTTAAAGATGTTACTGAGGTGTATGTCATGTAGTGTTTCGCCTGTATTTCCTTCTATATATTTTATGGTTTCAGGTCTTATGTCTAGTTTTTTAATCCATTTTGTGTATTATTTTGTGCATGGTGTAAGGTAGTAGTCAAGCTTCATTCTTTTACATGTAGCAATTCAGTTTTCCCAGAACCATTTATTGAACAAACTTTCTTTGTTCCATTGCATATTCTTTGTTCCTTTGTCAAAGATTAGTTGACCATAAATCTGTGGGTTTATTTTTTTGATTTTTTATTTGGTTCCATTGTTCTGTGTGTCTGTTCTTGTACCAACACCATGCAGTTTTGATTATTATGGCTTTGTAGTATAATTTGAAGTCTGGGAGTGTGATACTTCCATTCCCTTCTTTTTTTTTTTCAGGAGAACTTTGGCTATTCAGGGCTTTTGGTGGCTCCATATGAATTTCATCCATATTTGTTCTATTTCTTTGAAGAATGTCATTGAAATGTTTATTGGAATAGCAGTGAATCTGTAAATTGTTTTTGGTATGATGGCCATTTTAATAATGTTAATTCTTCCAATCCATGAGCAGGGGATGTCTTTCCATTTCTTTGTGTCTTCTATTTATTTTAACAGTGTTTTATAAATTCCTTTGTACAGGTCTTTTACCTCTTTTGTTGGGTTTATTCCTAAGTATTTGACTTTTTTTGTTTCAATCATAAAAGGGATGGTTTTCTTGATTTCTTCTTCTTCAGATTGATTGTGTATAGGAAGGCTACTGATTTTTGTGTGTTGATTTTGTATCCTGCTACTTTACTAAACTGATTGATTAGTTTGATTAGTTTTTCTGTGGAGTTTTTAGGGTTGTCTATATATATTATCATATCATCTGTGAATAGTGATAGTTTAACTTCTTCCTTCCCTATTTGGATTCCTTGTATGTCTTTGTCTTGTCTTATTGCTCTGGCTAGAACTTCCAGTATTATATTGAAAAGGAGTGGTGAAAGTGGACATCCTTGTCTTGTTCCAGATCTTAATGGAAATGCTTTTAACTTTTCAAGATGGCCATTTTAACAATGTTAATTTTTCTAATCCATAGGGAGGGAATATCTTCCCATTTTTTTGTATCTTCTATTTCTTTTAACAATATCTTCACCTCCTTTGATAAGTTCACTCCTAGATGTTTAATTCTTTTTTTTCCACAATTGTGAATAGGATTTTTTTCTTTCTTTTTAAACTTGTTTGCACATAGAAATGCAACTTATTTTTGTATATTAAGTTTGTACCTTGTGACTTTATTAAATTAATTTATTATTTCAATTAAATTTTTAGTGGAGTCTTTAAGGTTTCCAGTAGTGATAATTTTACTTCTTTTTTCCCAATTTGGATTCCTTTTCTATATTTCTCTTGCCTGATTGCTCTAGTTAGAACTTCTAATACTTTATTGAATATTGTACAGGTGACAGTTGGCATCCTTGTCTTGTACAAGATCTTAGAGGAAAAGCTTTCAATCTTTCACCATTGAGTGTCCTTTGGCTGTAGGTTTGTCAAATATGGATTTTATTATGTTGAGGACTGTTTTTTTTTATCACCAGTTTTTTGAGGGTTTTTATAATAAATGGATGTTGAATCTTATCAAATGCTTTTTCTGCTTCAAATAATATAATCATATGATGTTTATTTTTCATTTTGTTTATGTGGTAAATTATAGCAATTGATTTTTGGATATTGACCATCCCTGTATACCTGGAATAAATTCTGCTTAGTTATGATATATGAATATTTTGACATATTCTTGAATTCAGTTAACTAAAATTTTGTTGAGGATTTTTGCATTTACATTCAACAGGGAAATTGGTCTGTGATTCTCTTTTTCTGGTGATATTTATCAGGTTTTGATAACAGAGTGACATTGGCTTCATAAAATTTGTTTGGAAGTTTTTCTCTCTATTTTTAAGAGTTTGAGAAGAACAGGCATTTGCTCAGCTTTGAAGACTTGGGGTAGAACTCATTAGTGAAACTGTCTGGATCCAGGCTTTGTTTTCTGGAGAGACTTGATTACTGATTCAATTTCCTTGCTTGTGACTGGTCTGTTCAAGTTTTCTATTTCTTCTTGGTTCAGTCTTGGAGAATTGTAGATTTCTGAGAATTTCCGAGACTCTCTCTTCAAGTTCTGTCTTTACCAGACAGTGTCCGTTGAACAATGAAGCTTTGGGTTTGTCATCTATAAAACTGGGATAATGATAAAACCTATCTCATAGGGATGTTATGAGGATTAACATGCTGAAATAATGAATAAAAACATTGACCATGTACTTGGCATAAGTAATAAGATAATATACCTTATCACTGTTATTGTATTACTGCTGCTATTGATGTGACAGGATAGAGTAAAACCTGTAATCTTTAAAGCCCACCTAAGTGTGCTTACAGGAAGATGTGCGTAAATTCAAGCTATCTAGAGTCTCATCTAAATGTGTGGTCTTCAGAACTGAAAGAGATAAACATAGGGTTGGAGTAAGTGTAAGGACTCTGCGGCTAGAGGTGAGCCAAGAGAGCAAAAGATAGGCCAGGCAGGAGTCTGGCCATGACTGATCCTGGAGATCAACATAATACAGCAGACTATATCTGACCCAAGGAACAGGAATCTATGTGCTCTAAAATGATCAGATCATTGAAAAGCCACTATGTTTACCAGCAGTTGAAAACCCCAGCAAGGAGTAGAAAAGAAAAGAAAGCTCAATTGTGGAAATAGAGAGCATAGACAGGACCTACGTCCTTACTCTAAATCCAAAAGCCAAAATAAACCATCAAACCCTTAGTGGGGAAACAATTCAGGATCCTTACATGAACAGTGCATCCAGAAGAATCTTCCCAAAATTAGCTGTGAGTTTAGGGACATCTTCATCTCACAAAGTACAGACAGTACAAGATTACATTGGCTACATTGCTGGTTAACCCAAATCTTCTCACTCCTGTTCTGGGACATTCTCTACTTGTACCTTTGCAGAACAATATAGCACAGGCTGCACTGAGAAGCAGGCAAATAGCTTAGGTTGGGCAAGTCTTCAGTTATAGGGTTGTTTGGTAAAACACATGCATTAAGATTGTTACTTCCCCTTAATTTTTGGGATTTATATTTTGTTAGAGCATGAGGAAGAAAGAAAGATAATTAAAAGTATTCAAATTTCTTCCATTTGCATTTAAAAAGATAATTAATTTTAAAAGATTTATTTATTTATTTATACAAGCACTGGGTACAGTCAGAAGCGCAGGAGGGTGAGAGAATTCACCAAAGCCAGAGCGGGGAGCACAGCAGGCAGAAGGACCGAAGTACACTGCTGAGGGGAGCAGCTGGTGGCAGGAGAGGTCTGCGCGCCATGTGGGACCCTCCTCCTGTGGCTGGGGAGCAGCCGGGAATCGAACCAGCGCAACAGAGGCTGTGGGCAGCTTTGCAATCCAGCACTCAACCGTTGTGCCACCGGGGAGGCCCTTAATTTATTTTTAACTGAGGTAATATTGGGATACCCCTATCAGGTATTACCACCACAGTACACCACCATCAATGCACCCATGTTCCACCACCACAGACCATTGTGCCTCCTTCCCTCTTGGTCCCTTCCTCTTCTCCCATAACCCCCCTACTCTGATGTTGATGCTTCATTTCTGCAGTTGGCTATTAAGGGTTAGTTTTTCAGCTTCTCTTTATCTATTGCTTTAGTTACTTTATATTCCACATATTAGTGGCACCATCAGTATTTATCTCTCTCCTTCTGACTTATTTTACTTAGCATTATCCTTTCAAGTTCCATCAGTGTTGCCCCAAATAGCAGGAGCTTATCTTACTTGATCACTAGGTATTTCCATTGTGTATATATATATACCACATCTTCTTGATCCATTCATCTGTTCTGGGGCACTTAGGTTGTTTCCACAGTTCAGCTCCAGTTAATGTGCTGCAATAAACATGGGAGGGTGTTTCCTTTTGAATTAGCGTTTTTGAATTTTTTGGGTAGTTGCCTAGGAGTGGAATTACTGGGTCAGGTAGCAGATCCATCTTGAATATTTTGAGACACCTCCATATTGCTTTCCATATGGACTGGACCAGTTTGCATTCCCACCAGCAGTGTAGGAGGGTTCCCTTTTCTCCACATACTTGCCAGCACTTGTTTCTGGTCTTTTCTATATGGGTCATTCAAAAAAAGCATTTTTATAAGGAATGTAATAATATCTTAGTTGAAAGAGATTTAATTGTTATAATAAACAATTTTTTCATCTTTCATACCTTAGTATCCTTTGGGATCCTGTAAATGACTCTGAAGTGTGTGAAACTGTGCTTATAATGTCTATAGTTTTTAATATATTCACAAGAGAAAGTTTGACCCCCTCAAAAATTCAGAAAGCCCTGCTATTGAATTTTGCATTTCTTCAGCATTGGGTGGTTTAGTTTATTGAACCCACTTGACAACACAGTGGAACCCAGAGTCAGTATAGTCCCACATGAACCTCTTCTGGGTTCTTCTCTATATCAAAAAGTGGCACTACATTCAGCAGTTCTGAAAGTTGGAAATCTGGGAGTTATTCTTGACATTTTTCTCTCTCCAGTCCATATCCAGTCTATCAAAAATCCCAGTCATTCTACCTCCTAACTCCCTCTTGTATCCCATCATGTCTCATAAAAGCAAAGGCAAGTGTGTAATAATATATTAACTTTTCATATTTTAGTAAAAGTAGCAATGTTTTATTTGCACTTTGTCATGGGAAAATTTTAGCCCTATACTAAAGTAGCACCCACTCTCCTATAACCACGTCCACATACCTGTCAGCCACCTTCAACAACTATCATCTCTTGTTCCCTCTTACTGCCACATGCCAGCAAATTTGAGCAAATTCTAAGCCTTGCATCACACTATTAGAAAATATTTTAGTACCTGAGAAAGTAATGAATTCTGTTAAAAACCATAATTATCATATATAAAAATTCCCAAATATCACCCAAAATACAGTCAGTATGAAAGAATTCCAATTTTATCAATAGTTCCCATTGTTTGAATCACAACTGAAACAACTTCTACATATTACAACTGATTGATGTCTCCCAAGTCTTTTTCAATTTGTTCCTTCCTGTTCCTCTCCTTTTTACTTTTTTCTTTACAATAGTTTCCTGAAGAATATTTTATTCTGCAACCATTCCAATAATTTGCTGAAAGGTTGTAATATTCTTATTCAAAAGGCATTAAGTAATTTAGGAAATGAAAAGAGGGAATCAAATGTTCTATATCTACTTCAATTATTAATTCCAGTTCCTTTGATTTTTAAAAGCATGTATTAAATATCTTGCTATATATTTTGAGTTGGAAAGAATGTTGGAGGCTGCGCAAACTTCTTGTGTCACCTGTGTGGAGATGGATGCCTCTGAGGGATGGACGTGAGGTTGTTCAGCAAGCTAAAGACAATGCACAGCTCTATGCCACTCTCTCCAGTCCTCGTTGCTTTCATTTTCACTGTCCTTACTATTCTATTCGGCACCTGTCAAACAAGAATTGTGATTCGTTGGCATTGGCATTTTCATGTTTCACTTGTATCAGGTTAGTTGATCTTTCCAGTGTTGACCCAGGAGGCCAAATGATAAAATTGTGTTGTGTGTTAGATTGCCCTATCATGTTCCAGTTCTTGCAAACGGGTACTTCCTGTGAACTAAGTATCATAATATTGCTTGCTAGCCACATAACCTTATTTCATTTTCAGTCTGCACTGGAATGGTTCAGGAGATATTTTAGGCGGATTTCTTACTCTGTTGTCTGTTTCTCTTTTTTTCTCTGTGGAATTTATAACATCTCTGCTTTTGGGCAGGTGATCATTTGTTTTCCCCTCCCTCATACTCACCCCTTTCTCATGTCAAGCTCTTATGGAAATTTTAGAAAGATATTGAATGGTGTGCATCAGAGTGGCTCATGAAGGCAGCTGTTGGGACTGTGGATAAATGTTAATAATCACACCTTGGGTTTTAAAAGTCCTTCAGCTTCACTCACAAGCTGGCAGGACTACATTTCATCTTCCTGCTTCCTCCACTTATGTCAGTCCATCCTCTTTCTAGTCTACCTCTGCAACCCTTATGAGAATTCTCCAAGACAATCTCTGATATTCAAAATCTTCTAATATTTAAAAAAAACTGCTAGGACAAATGTGTTCTTTGGTTTTTTTATTATCATTTTGCCATTAAATAAAACAAAACTTCCAGCCTGCTGGCTCAGGCCGGTGCCTCATCTTCATCTCTCTTGAGCTTTGCCCCTTTCAGAAAAACAAGAAACGAAAGCCTGTATTACTTTGAATCAGCCCAAGTGGCCTCAGACTTCTTTCTAAGAATATCTTATTCCTTTACTAGAATAGGTTAGAGAATGTATGTTAATAGCCATTACAACATAGTTACAAGCATAATTAAAAACTGGGTGTGAGAGCAAGCATGAGTATGATCCCTGGTCTCATGTCACAGAGGGCACATGGCTTAGGACCTCAGTTTAAAACCACTTACTATTTGACCTTGAACATGGTTCACCTCTCTCACCTTAGTTGTGTTGCCTACAAAATGAGGATAATGATCCTTAATCATTCTATTTAATGGGATTTTTAGTAAGTATTAAATTAAAGTAGATAAAAGATGAACATAATGCTCAATATATAGTAAGTGCTCAATAAATTTAACTAGCAATGCTGTTGTTGTTAGATAAGTAGAAAATATATTTGGGTAGATTATGATAAATTTAGATTAATGGGATTGGGAACATTAGGCAAGTCATTTAATAATCTTTAACTGTGATATGATATGAGCCATGAGATATGGTGTTTTAGAAATTGTGGTCCAGATGTCCCTTACCTGGGGCAGGCAAATGAGAGAGGCAGAGAAGACAGCTGGGAATGTTGCAAGGAAGAGGGACTTAGACTGTGCCCCAAAGATGAAGAGTAAAGGGGCATCTGAGCAGCATTTGTTCAGAGGCAACTTGCTAAACTAGGGAAAAAGAGCTATCCAAGGTGTCCACTGGTATTTAGGTATGTGTAGTGGGTATGAAGAGTTTTCTTCCAAGTTACTGAGACTAAATTAAAATGACTTATTTAATTATTACCCATTGAATGACAATCCTGTATTTTTCTTTTTCTTTTTGACTTATTTCACTGAGCATGATCCCTTCTAGCTCCATCCATGTTGCTGCAAACTGCATGTGTTTATCTATTTTGATTTCTGAGTAATATTCCATTGTGCATATGTACCACATCAAGAAAGAAAAAGAAAAATACCAGATGGTCTCACTCATAGCACGAATTTAGAAAACCTAAATTAGAGACCAGGAAAAAGACTAATCATACAAAGTAAAAATCAAAATCAACAAGCAACTATAAACCAGAGACACACTACAGGGTGGGGTCGGGGGAGAGGCAGGGAAAGGAAGGACTAGAGTCAAAATAAGGGGGAGGTGCAATTGTATGGGGAATATAACCAAAATGAAAATGCATACATTGTGCAAAGATGAAAAAAGATGTAAGAATTATATAAAATAAAATATTTAAATTAAAAAAAATTCAGGAGTTCCTCGTTAACTCCTTTTGCAACAATTTTTTTTATTATTCAATTTGTTTAAACAGAATATGTTTAATTCATTTTTATTTTATTTAAATGATTTTTTAACGTCTTATGTTACTGTAAACATCAGTTACTGTAGTGTAATATTTGCAGGAATTGATTGAAGACAGATGTTTTCCCCTGAAAAAAAAAAAAAGTACATGACAAGATGACTGCACTTGAGAGTAAATATAGAGAAAGAATAAAACAACAAAAATAACATAAAACTTCAGGGCCAGTCCTATTATGAGATTGAAATGAAATAAAGGAATTGTGTCAGTCAGGCCCAGTAAGAACAACTTAAAAATCTCAGTGGTGGAACAACACAAAGGTGTATTTCTCACTCACAGCACATGTCAGCACGGGTCGGTGACGCCACTGCCTTGAGAGGGTGGCGCGACCACTCCCGGATGCAAGCGGCTACCTCTTCATAGTCTCAGGATCTGCATTGTCTCAGTGATTCTTTTTTCCCCTTCCAGTATGAACTAATCTATCTCTCATTATAGAATTACATTCAAAAAAATTTTTAAAGACTTATTTATTTATTTATACAAGCACTGGGTACAGTCAGAAGCATGGAAGGGTGAGAGAATTCACCAGAGCCAGAGCGGGGAGCAGAGCAGGCAGAAGGTCCGAAGTACACTGCTGAGGGGAGCAGCGGGGGGCAGGAGAGGTCTGCGCGCCATGTGGGACCCTCGCCCGTAGGCGGGGATCGAACCGATGCTGCAGAGGCTGCGGGCAGCTTTGCAGCCCAGCGCTCAACCGCTGCACCACCAGGGAGGCCAAATTCAATTTTTTTTTTTTTTGTGGGACCCTTGCCGTTGGCCGGGGAACAAACTGGCGCTGCAGAGGCTGCAGCCCAGCGCTTAACCGCTGTGGCACCAGGGGAGGCCCCCCATTCAAATTTTTAGAGAGAGAAAACTCAAATTGATCTGGAAATCAGCATCTTCCCCATTGCTCCTTGGGCTGCTATCCCACCTGTTGTTTATCTGATTGGGGGACATGTTATCTATTTTATGACCAAAGGGGTGCTGTAAATGAAGTGAATTGATCCAAATCGACTTCTTAGATATGTGTCGTGAACGGCTTCTCTTATATGGCTAGTCGAGAAGGGAGACCATGGGGACAGCTTAAAATGAGTGTGGGAGATTTATCTATTTGTAGTCAAAATCCCAATTAGACTATTAGAATTCATAGTCATATTCTTATTTTTCTGCTTCTCTTTATGTATTCATCTACTTCTGAAATGCCAGTTTTCTAGCCCATTTGAGTGGAGGAAAAAGAGATAAAAATACTTTAACTTGAGAACTTTGATTTGTAATATTAGCACAATTCCAGGAAAATATAGACTGAGTAATTATTACTAAAATATTATAAAACCATCACATTTATGAATGTAAAGGGTAAAAAAAAAAAAGACTAAAAGACTAACCAAAAACACAGAGAATTGGAAATCAGATCCCAAGTGATTTTCCATCAAAAATCAGCATCTAGAGTTCAGAAACATGGGAAATAAAGGACTGAGCAGGGCTTCAATGGCTTACATTTGTGTGGCACTTAAGCACTATTTTGCTTTTACCTCTTATCTTACTGGAGAATATCCAATGCTTTATAGTAAGTAAACAGGGGGGCCTCCCCTGGTTGGCGCAGGCAGTTGAGCACCGCTCTGTGAAGCTGTCTGCAGCCTCTGCAGTGCTAGTTCGATCCCCGCCAGCCGGCGAGAGTCGCACATGGTGCGGCAGACCTCCCCTGACTCACCCGCCTCTCCCCTCAGCAGTGTAATTCGTCTGTCTGCCAGTTCTGTTTTCCGCCCTGTCTCTGGTGAATCCTCTCACCCTCCCGCACATCTGGCCTGTACCCTGGTTCTTGTATAAATAAATTTAAAAAAAACTTAAAAAAAATAAACAGGGAAGGTGTTACTATCTTAATTTTATTTTGAAATTTTAATTATGTTGATTAAGGAAACATTGATTTAGATTTTAAGTGTATATGTTCAAGCATCTGCAAATATGTATTATCACACCACACCCCACCATCAGAGCTCCAATAACCCTTCACCATAATCTGTGAGCTTCTCCCCCTTCTCCTTTTTTATATCCTCTATCCTTACTTCCTGGTAACCTTAAATCAATAGTAGATTTCAAGGGTTTATGTTTGGTTTTGTGCATTCTTTTGTTTGTTTTTCATATATTCCACAAATGAGTAAAATCATCTGGTGTTTCTCCTTCACTTAGCCCAACCTCCTCCAGATCCATCCATGTGGTCACAATGGCAAGATTGAATTTTTTAAAAATAGTTGAGTAGTTTTTCATTGTTATATGTACCGTATCTTCTTAATCTACTCATCTGTCCTTGGGTATTTAGATTGTTTCTAAGTACTGCATTGTAAATAGTGCTGCAATGAACATAGGAATATGTATTTTATTTAATTAGGGGTGGAATTGCTAAATCATAAATAGATCTATTTATAATGTTTTGAGAAACCTTCATACTGTTTTCCATAGGGACTGGACCAGTCTAATTTCCCACAGTCTAGCAGGGTTCCTTTTTTCTCCTCATCTTTGCAAACACTTGTTTTTGGTCTTTATGATATGGGCCATTCTCAAAGGAGATGCTATCCTTTGTAGTTTTGATTTGCATTCCCCTAATGATAAGTGATGGTGAACTTTTTTTCATGTGCCTGCTTGCTGTCTGTGTGTATTTTGTGGAGAAGTGTCTATTTTGCTTTTGTGAATATTTTTAATTAGGTAGTTTTCTTTTTGTTTGTTTTATGTAGTCTTCGTAGATTTCAGATATATATATATATATATTCTGTGCTAGTATTTTCTCCTATTTGGTAATGTTTATTTTCATTTTAATGAATTTCTTTCATTGCGCAGAAACTGTTTTGTTTGAAGCAGTGCCATTTGTTTATTTTTGTTTTCCTTGCTGTTGGATTCAAGTATCCAAAGATTTAAAGATATTCAAAGATATTCTTTAAATCAGCGTTGTGGAGTGTTTGCCTATGTTATCTTCTATGTATTTTATGACTTTAGGTTTTACATCCAAGTCTTTAACCCATTTTGGAGTTAATTTTTGTGTATGGTGTGAAGAAATGTTCTAGTTTCATTCTTTGGCAGATGGCTGTCCAGTTTTCCAACACTGCTTGGTAAAGAGACTTTGCTTGTTCTCTTGTATATTCTTGGCTCCTTTGTTATGAATTAACTATCCAGATATGCATGGGTTTATTTCTGGGGTCTCAATTTTATTCCATTAGTCTCTGTTTTTGTTTTTATTCTAATGTCATATTGTTTGGATTATTATAGATTTGTAGTATAGTTTGCAGTCTGGCAGTGTGATACTTCCTTTCTTCTCTTTTGTCAGGATTGCTCTGGCAATTTTGGGTTTTTGTATCTCTATTTAAATAAAGGACGGACCAGCACTGGTTGTACAGGCTGACAAATGATTTTGCTGCTTTAATAATGTTTGCTCTATTTCTTTAAATAGTTTATGGGACTTTGACATGGATTACATTGAATTGGTTTATTGTTTTGGGTAAGATGTCCATTTAAACAATATCCATTCTTGCAATCCATGAGCAAATATTTCTTTTAACTATATCTTATAGTTTTCATTCTATAGATGTGTCACACCTCCTTTGCTATATTTATTTTAGCATTTTTTTTTTTTGGTAAAATTGTAAATGTGATAGTTTTCTTAGTTTCTTCTTTGTAAACCCATTCTTTACATATAAGAAGGCAACTGGTCTTTGTGTGTTGATTTTGTAGCCTTATTCTTTACTGATTTATTAGTTTAATTCATTTTCCCATGGTGTTGTTAGGGCTCTTTACATGTACTATCATATCATCTGCAAATAATGATAGCTTCACTTCTTTCCCAATTTGGATTCCTTTTATAGCTTTTTCTTGCCTAATTGCTCCAGCGAAGTCTTCCACTAAATGCCACTAAGTTTATAACTAGCGGTGAAGTGAATATCCTGTCTTGTACCTGATCTTAGAGAAAAATTTTCAGTTTCTCATCATTGGATGTATTAACTCTGATTTTGGCATATTTGGCTTTTACTGTGTTGATGTTTGTGCCTTGTATTTCCATTTTTAATGTTTCCATATAAATATATGTGATCTTGTCAAATACTTTCTCTTCTATTGATACAATCATACAATTTTTATTTTTCCTTTTTATTGATGTGGTGAATTACTTTGGTTGATTTGAGGATGTTGAGCCATCTTTGCATCCTTAGACTAAATCCCATTTGGTCATTATGTAAATCTTTCGATGTGTGTTGAATTTTATTTACTGAGATTTTGTTGGGATTTTTGCATTTATATTCATCATGGATATTGGCCTGCAGTTTTCCCTTTTTGTGATATCCTGGACTGCTTTTGATATAATAGTAATGTTGGCCTTGTAAAATGTATTTGAAAGCATTCTTCCTCAATTTGGGGGAATAATTTGAGAAAGACAGGTATTAATTCATCTTTGTCCTTTGGTTTGGGGGGACTCACTAGTAAAACCAGCTGGTGCTGACCTTTTGTTTTTGTGGTAGACTTTTGATTACTATTTCAATTTCCTTGTTCATAACTGGTCTATTCAGGTTTTGTTTTTTCCTGATTCGATATAGCAGCACAACAGTTTGTAAAGCAGTGTCTTCACACTGGACCCCAGGTTCCAAGCATTTCCCTCTACTCACTTCTTCAGGGAAGCATGAATCTCCTTGTGTCCTTTCTGGTGCAGATTGTGCTGGTTGCTGATGTCTAAGAGGTGTTCTAGTTTTGCCCCAAGCCACAAAACTCTCTGGGTATAATGCCCACCTGATTAATTTAGATGATCCTATTAGATGTAAAGCAAGGAAGCTCCTCTGACACCTTCTTGGTTCTGTGTCACTATCTTAATTTTCAACTAAGGAAACCAAGGCCAGAAAAGTTTAACTAGTTTAAAATAATTTAGTCAAGACTTTGAAAGAAATATGGATAGATGCAAAGATTAGAATTCAGACCTTCCAATTTCAAGTGTTTTGTTCTTTTGGGGTATAGGATGATTGTAGTGGCAAGAAGGCATAGAGCAGGATATCTATGATCAGAGCAAATGGGTAAAGGAGTGAGTCCTAGAGCCCTCGGTGGCTTTTCAGGCTTTTATTGAGTTAATTTTTTTAAAAGTTTATTATTTATTTATTTTTATATTCCCCGTACAATTGCAACCCCCTTATTTTGACCCCAAACCCTCCTTTCCCAACCCTCCCCCCCATAGTGTGTCTCTGGTTTATAGTTGTTTGTTGATTTTGATTTTTTTCTTTCTTGTATTCTTTTTCCTGGTCCCTTATTTAGGTTTTCTAGATTCCTGCTATGAATGAGACCATCCGGTATTTTTCTTTTTCTTTCTGGCTTATTTTGCTGAGCATGATCCCTTCTAGCTTCATCCATGTTGCTGCAAACTGCATGTGTTTATCTTTTTTGAATGCTGAGTAATATTCCATCGTGTATATGTACTACACCTTCTTGATCCAGTCATCTATTTTTGGGCATTTGGGTTGTTTCCAAAGCTTAGCTATTGTAAATAGTGCTGCCATAAACATAGGGGTGCAGGTGCTCTTTGGAATTCATGTTTCTGTGTCCTTTGGGTAAATACCTAGGAGTGGAATTGCTGGATCATATGGAAGCTCTATCTTTAGTAGGTTGAGGAATCTCCACATAGCTTTCCATATTGAATTTACCAGGTACATGGCAGGCAGGGGTGCGGGGTAGGGGTGGGGGAGCCAGGAGGCTGGCAGGCCTCCCAGCCCCAGTGAATCTTCATTCTTCTTGGGCTTTCCGGTGCTCTCTCTCTTGTGGTGGTCTGTTCTCTGCTCTCTTGCTTGTTCCTATGGCAGTTCCATTCCTCAAGCGTCCCGTAATGCCGCTGTTATAAGCCAGTCTCAGCCCAGGTGTACCCACCAAAGTATGACCATACCCCACTACAGGTGCCCGCCATCAGGCATGCATTCAGGACCGCAGGGATCGATCCATCATCAATCCTAATGGTGGGAAGGCAGAAAAGCCTGACAATCATTTACCCTACAATGATGTAAGACCCTGATGGTCCCCTGTCTCCCCTCCTGCAGTCACTAAAAGGCAGTGTGGTGACACAGTTTAGAGCACAGATGGCTCTCATTGCCACCAGCTGTGTGATCTTGATCAGTTAACTGTGCTTTCTACTCTTCATTTTCCATCTGTATAAAATTGAAATACAGTAGTTCACCCTTATCCATGACTTTCCTGCCACATGTAAGTTTCCCCTGGTCAAACTGAAAATAATGTGATAATGAAAATAATGTGATAAAATAAAATGATATTTTGCAGGAGAAAAGGAGACTGTGTAATTTTTATTACACTATATTGTTATTCTTGTTTTTTTAATATTTTATTTTATATAATTCTTATATCATTTTTCATCTTTGCACAATGTATGCATTTTCATTATGGTTATATTCCCCATACAATTCCACCCCCCCCCCATTTTGACTCTAGGCCACCGTGTGTCTCTGGTCCATAGTTGCTTGTTGATTTTGATTTTTACTTTGTATTGATTAGTATTTTTCCTGATCTCTTATTTAGGTTTTCTAAATTCCTGCTATGAGTGAGACCATCTGGTATTTTTCTTTTTCTTTCTGACTTAATTCGCTGAGCATGATCCCTTCTAGCTCTATCCATGTTGATAGTGAAGGCAAAGATAAACAGCTGGGACTACATCAAATTAAAGAGCTTCTGCACAGCAAAAGAGACAATAACTTTTTTTTTTATCTCTGAGTGTGGCTAAAGCATAATATATAAGGATTTGGTACTATTTCAGGCATCCATTGAAGGTTTTAGAACATACCTTCTTCAGAGGCAATGGAACTACTTAAATTATAACCTAACACAAGGCTTTCTGTGATTTAGATAATGTATTTAAAGTACTTAGGACATGTTAACTACTTATTCAATGGTGATTATTGTAATCATTAAAATGACTCCTTTGGGTGAAGCTATGTTGCCATGTTAAAATGTAAATAGGTCTCTTAGCAAGTTGCTCATATTAACCTATTGTTATAGTTAAGTTGTTGAGAAGAAAACTGAGGCAGGAGAGCTATACTATTAGGAGGGGTAAAGAGAGCAGGTAATAGGAAGACATGCTCTGGTGGGGATACTCAGGTAGAGGCTGCGACAGCAGCACAGTGTTTGTGGAAACTGGAGCAGAGTGGCTCAGAGCCCTGATGGGGAAGAGGGGATCACAACAAACAAGACAAATGATTTATTTAAATTCTAAAATGTCAGTATTTTTGTATTTAAAAATAACAGAACACTCCAGACTGGTAACATGGTCACTATAGATGCCCATTCCCTCAGGTAAGCCACACTCTGTCATCCTTTTGCCTTTGTGCCTTTTGACAGAATCCCTGGTTTAGTTTCAAGCGACTGAGATTAAGAACCTCCTAACTCATAGCTAAGAAGAGTCCATTCAACTTTGAGGATCATTTGAGAAATGTTCTTATTCGAAAGAGGGAAACCACATTTGGAGAATCATTACAGTAGACTAGTAACCCCTTTCCCCTCTCACCTCCATGTCAGATGACTCCACAAGGAGGCAGGTACCACCATGAAGGCAGGACACTGTCCAGAATGATTTGGGGGAGAAATAAATGACAAATAATTAGGAGAAAATAGTCTCAACTTTACTGGAAATGCAAGAGATAAGAATTTTGCTAGTTATTAGAACAATGAGATACCTTAGAAGAATTTTAGCCAAGAAAGACTTGTGATCAGAACATTTTCTTAAAAAATTGCCTCTCTCTGGGTTCATAAATATACAAACGATAAAGACAAATGATTAATTTAAATTCTAAAATGTCAGTATTTTTGTATTTGAAAAAAAGCAGAACACTCCAGGCTGGCAACAGTCATTATAGGTGGTCATTCCCTTAGGTATGTTGAGCACACTCCCTTCCTGAATCTATTCCCACCCACCCTCCACTTCTCTCCACTCATTCCTTCTTTCATGTTTTTGCTTCTGGAAACACAAACAATGTCCCTTTCCTTCCCCAATCCTTTTGTATGTATTGTGTGTCGTACAATTGAACTATTTTATCCATTAAATATCTTTGAGTGTTTTACAAACAAGAGCCAAAAATCTCTGTACTCAAAGAATTTATAGACTAGTGAATTTGAAAAAGACAAGGATACAGGTAACTGTAACAGATGGTAAAATAAGAAAACATCACATCTTAAATATAAATTAAACACTGTAGTCTTTCAAAGAATGAAGAAGATAGATTTCTCTGTGCATTTTTTTCTTTGCTTCCCATTTTATAGATGGAAAAGTTGAGACAGTTCTGCTCTAAGCTGGAAAGGAAAGGAAAGGAAAGGAAAGGCAAGGCAAGGCTCTGAAGGTGAGATCTTCTCCCACTCCTTATAAAGACCAGCTTGCTTCTAAGGCAAGTGGTTATGTGTTCATTAACAATAGTCTTTACTTAACTTTTCAAAGGACACTAGTGTATTAGTTAGTGGCAAATTCTGCATCATGTGTTTGTGTTGATTCATTAATACTCATGATATAACCCTTTCTTTGAGAACTTTAATATTTTTAAATGCCAAAATAATGTTTTGGCTTTCATTCATTTTAACATTGTTTGTTTTAAAATAAGTAACACAATCACAGTATGAGTATCAATAATAAATTACATAAGAGACCATGAAAGCCCTTCAGATCAATTACAGTTATTTTTAAGCAAACATAATTTATCTAAGAAAACAAAGTGGGTACATATAAATCTGCCTTGAATTTCCTGAGAGTGCCTAAGAACTCTTCAGAAAAAATACAACTAATTTCTTCTTCACAACGCTCTGTTAGCCATCCTCCTGTTGCCATGGTGTTTAAGTCACAGACATGTCACACAGAAGAGCAGACTGTATTGTCTCCTGATATTTATTACAGCAATGAGGTAGTGTTTTTTGATATAGTGAGGGACCAGTGGCGAGAGAAAGAAAACCAAGAATAATGATGCCAGACCTAATAAAGAAGCTCCTGGTGGGCAGTGATGATGTCAATGCAGAGTGCTGGGTACGTGCAATAAGCCATTACAATGTTTGGAGGAGATGCCACATAGTTTTTCTGTCCTATAAAACTGAAAGGAAACACCCAGAAAAATTACAGACATGTCAATCCAACCTGGCCATCAGACTTGTTGACTCGGTTGTTTTTCTTGTTAGGTATATCTGAGATATAAAATGTCACCTCCAAACCTTATTCCCGAGGAGTCCTGTTCATATCCTGTGTGTGTCTATAGTGTATTTCCCTTGCATTTCTTCCTAAACAAATGACAATGTGTGCACATTGCTATGCATCTTGTAGTTTCCACTTAAAACTACATCTTCTTAATAGTGCATTATTAATACAGTGTCTTCATTCCTTCTTCATAGTTGCATAGTATTCCATCATATATGCTGTAATTATTTAAATATGCCATTTAGATTATTTCTAGTCTTTTTTCCTCTTTGGTCAATACTTCAAGAATAATTCAAGAATTGAGGACATTGATAAGATTAGATGGCCATGTTCTGACACTCAGTAGATCCAGAAAGTTATTTGATGATCTCTAAAAACCCTCTCGTAATGTGTGTGCCAGGTAGCCTGAACAAATAAATTCCTGATAAATTGTGGTTGGAAAAATTCAGATAAATTATGTGCACTGATGAGCACAAAGCATATATGGAACTAGAGGTAAAGGATACAAGACTCACAGAGAGTCTGGTGGTTTTATTTTATTTTTTTAAATAAAAATATATGTTTTTAAAATATATTTATTTAAATATATATCTTTTAAATCATTGTTCATTTTTGTATAATGTTTAATTTTTCCTCTCAGGTGTAATACCCATAAAATTCTTACCACTAAGTCACCAGTGAAGGGATTATGCTTAGTGAAGTCAGAAGGAAAAATATGAAATGATTTCACTTATAGGAGGTATATAGGGGAATCAAACAAAGCGTAGGGAAAGAAAAAAAAAAGAGTGAGAGACAAAACTAGCTGGTGGTTTTATTTTAATATAACTTCCTCATGGATGGTCTCTAAATACCCCAAGGTCCTTAAATAGCAATGGAACTGGTCGTGTATTAATATACACCAGATTTCTAAATTTTTGAAGCAAAGACTCTTCAAACATGTTTGCTTTTTAATTTTAATGATAAAACAATCAATTTTAAGCACTAACATTTATTGAGCATTCACCATATTCAGACACTATTGTAAGCTCTGTACAGGTGTTACCTTGTTTAGTCAGTAAGGAGCGCATGAGACTGATGCTGTTATTATCCCCATTTCAGAGCTGAGGAAATTGAACCGGAAGATGAAGTCACTTGGCCTAGGTCACACAGGGGATGAGAAGTGGATCAGGGTTTTTGACTCCAGGCTTTCCCTGCCTGACCACTGCCACCCATGGTGGGTCTTTACTTTCAATTCCTCTCAATTTCTCTGACAGCACAATAAAAAGATTGAAGATGTTTGTATTTCTAACCCTGTTGTGTAGGTTTGTGGTCATCTTTGAGGGCTTTAAAAGCTGTCTGGCTGGGCTATAAGTCAAACATGTTAGCCAGTGATTTTTACAAGAGTGATGTTTTTCCTTTCTCCTTGTGTTCTTTATGCTTCCTGTGCTGTGATTGTATTTCGATTCTTGTCTTTATTCCCTCAAAGTGATCTGCTTGAGCATAGCTTGAAATCATCACTCTGAAAACATCTGGCATTTTATAAAAGACAAATGCCCTTCATAGCCTGTGATACTGAGTTTATTCTTTCCACTATGTTCTTTCAAAGGCAGAGTTCAGTCTTCAAATAAGCTTCCAGCTGCTTTATCTGTTATAGACATGGTGCAAGTTGCCCCTCCCCCTTGTAAGTTCCAATAGAATCACTAAATTCAACTAAGAAGAAAGTTCGAGCTCACTAAGATTTCTGAAAAGATGGCAAGAATGTATAAACAAAATGTAATGCTTTTTGCCCACCTTCTACCTTTCTGTATTGGAAATTTCTTGAGTTTAGAGCAGAATTTCCTTTAATTTGTGAATAAATTTTTGGTAATTAGCATCAATTTATATTGGTAGAGGTACTGTCCATGCTTGCAGAATATAAGATTTTTAATTTTTATACCATCCAGTTCCAGAAAAAACACATTTGAGTGGCTATTCAAGTGAGCTAAACATTGAAGTAAAGATTTTATCTTATCTGAATTGAATTCCCCAGGTATCAACTCACATGTCCTCTCTCATAAGACTTCTTTGATTTTCCTAAGAGGAAACATCTCTGTTTATTTACAGATAGCCCAAGTTTCAGATATTTTATACCCTTTAAAGAATCCCTTTCTCAACATCCCATATTCATGGATTGGAGGAATTAACATTATTAAAATGGCCATCCCACCAAAAGCAATATACAGATTCAACACTATTCCAATAAAAATCTTAATGACGTTCTTCAAAGGAATAGAAGAAATACTGATGAAATTCATGTGGAACCAAAAAAACCCATGAATAGCCAAAGCCCTACTGATGAAAACAAAAGAGAAAGGAGGTATTACACTTCCAAACTTCAAGCTATACTATAAAGTTATAATAATTAAAACAGTTTGGTATTGGAACAAAAACAGACACACAGACCAATGGAACCGAATAGAGAGCCCAGAAATAAAGCCACACTTATATGGACAACTAATCTTTGACAAAGGAGCAAAGAATACGCAATGGAACATGGATAGTTTGTTCAATAAATGGTGCTTGGAAAACTGGACCACCACATACAAAATAATGAAACTATACCACTACCTCTCACCATGCACAAAAATCAACTCAAAATGGATAAAAGACGTGGACATAAGACGAGAAACCATAAAATACATAGAAGAAAATATAGGTAAAACACCACAAAGCATAATTCTCAGTAACATCTTTAAAGACTCATCACCCAAAGCAAACAAAGTCAAGGAAAAGTTAAACACCTGGGATTACATCAAACTGAAAAGCTTCTGCACAGCACAAGAGACATACATTAACCAAAAGAGAGAGACATCTCACTGATTGGGAAAAAAATCTTTGCACCCCAATCAACTGATAAGGGACTGATCACAAAGATATACAAAGAACTCAGGTGACTCAACAAAAACAAAGTAAACAACCCAGTCAAGAAATGGGCAGAAGACTTATTTTGCCGAGCATGATCCCTTCTAGCTCCATCCATGCTGCTGCAAACTGCATGTGTTTATCTTTTTTGATTGCTGAGTAATATTCCATTGTGTATATGCACCACATCTTCTTGATCTAGTCATCTATTTTGGGGCATTTGTGTTGTTTCCATAGCTTAGCTATTATAAATAGTGCTGCTATAAACATAGGGGTGCAGGTGCCCTTTTGAATTAATGTTTCTGTGTCATTTGGGCAAATACCTAGGAATGGAATTGCTGGATCATATGGAAGCTCTATGTTTAGTAGGTCAAGAAATCTCCACACAGCTCTCCATAGTGGTTGGACCAGTTTGCACTCCCACCAGCAGTGCAGGAGAGTTTTTTTTCTCCACAACCTCGCCAATATTTGTTGTTGCTAGTTTTTTAATATATGCCATTCTCACTGGTGTAAGATGGTATCTCATTATAGGAAAAAGACTAATTAATACAAATTGAAAATCAAAATCAACAAGCAACTATAAACCAGAGACACACTATGGGGTAGGGGGGCGGGGAAAGGAAGGAAGGATTAGAGTCAAAAGAGGGGTGGTGCAATTGTATGGGGAATAGAACCAAAATGAAAATGCATACATTGTGCAAAAATGAAAAATGATGTAAGAATTATATAAAATAAAATATTAAAAAAAAAGAAATGGGCAGAAGAACTTAAAAGACATTTCTCCCAAGAGGAAATGCAAATGGCCAACAGGCATATGAAAAATATTCAACATCCCTTATCATCAGGGAAATGCAAATCAAAACCACATTGAGATATCACCTTACACCAGGAAGAATGGCACATATTAAAAAAATTAGCAAAAACAAATGTTGACGAGGATGTGGTGAAAAAGGAACTCTCCTACATTGCTGGTGGGAGTGCAAACTGGTCCAACCACTATGGAAAGCTGTCTGGAGGTTCCTCAGTCTACTAAAAATGGAGCTACCATATAATCCAACAATTCCACTCTTAAGGATCTACCCAGAAGACACATTGATCAATCAAAAACATTGATTCAAAAGAACACCTGTACCCCTATGTTTATTGCAGCACTATTTACAATAGATAAAACCTGAAAACAACACAAATGTCCAAAAATAGATGACTGGATCAAGAAGATGTGGTACATATACACAATGAAATATTATTCAGCAATCAAAAAAGATAAACTCAGCAATGTGGATGGAGCTAGAAGGAATTATGCTCAGTGAAATAAGCCAGAAGGAAAAAGAAAAATATTGCATGGTTTCACTTATGGCAGGAATATAGGGGAACCAAATAAGACATCAGTGTAAAAAAAAATAATAGTAGAAAGCACAACAAAGCAAAAGCAGACAATTATAAATCAGAGACATACTGCAGGGGAGGAGGAGGGAGAGGGATCAAAGAGAGGGAGGGAGGAACACAGGGAACTGAGGTGATGGTGCATGGATGCATTGGTGAAGGAATCTCTATGGGGACTACACCTGAGGGGGTGGGGGGAAGCAAATATTGTTTAAAAATGAACACTGAGGTAAAAAATTAAAAAAAAAGAAAAAATAAAAAATAACTCTAAAAAATGAACAACAATGTAAAAAATTAATAAAACAAAAAAAATAGATTCAATTCAAACCTACTTTCTATAAATTATAGGATGGACCAAATAAGAAAATATATTGAATGGGAGTCAAATTTTTCACGATTGGGGGAGGGAATTAAAACTAAAGAAAGAGGAAAGAATAGAAGAATGAATGCTATGTTTATGAATTGGAATTAAAGGTATCATCAGTTTGAATTAATGGCTTTCAATAAATATAGAAACATACACAGCTAGGTAGATATGTATTTTTTTCTTCTCTCTGTCCACTTGAAGTATCTACAAGTCAAGATACTACAGTGCCAATGAACATTCGCAGCAACCAGATCTTTTTCTCTAAACACTATTCTTTAAGGAACAAGGACTCTTTGAAGAAATAGCGGACTCAGGGCTGAGGCATAAAAGCACAAAACAAGCCTGGAATATTTTGGCCAGAAAATAAGGACGTGCAAACAACAAAAAAAAAAAAAAAAAAAATGGTCATAGAAGCCAACTTAAATGGTCTCCTGCTGGCCAAATCTAGAACAAATTGAGAATCAGAACAAATAGCATAGCAATGGAATACTCATGGAAAAAGCAAGAATTTGAGGCTATAAAGACATAAATAAATGAATAAGTTAAGAAATGAGGAAGATGGAAAGTCCCTCACAGTAGAAGACCAACTGGTATATGTAGGAAGAATGGTGTTAGCAAATCATCATTGCAGCCACCACATTGACAAGTGCCATGAATCATCAACAGATGCTAAAACAAGGGAGTATAAGACTGATGAGGAACAGCATATCTCCATAGAATCCCCAAGGAATTATTTACTAATTACAAAGGGAAAATTAGTGATTTTACAGTGGGTCAATCTAGCAGATACCACCTCAAATAAATAACAAAGTTAAAATCACCAAGAAAGGGGCAAACAGAGACCCTGCACCTCCTGATATGACACCTGGAGAACAAAATCACTCTGTGGACTGCCGCCAGACATACAGAACCAAAATCTAATCATAGGAACCTTGTCTCAAGTGGAGGTATATTCTATAAAATAACTAGGCTGTGTTTTCAAAAACCATTAAGCTCATGAAAGACTCTGGATCTTTTTCAGATGGAACTAGAGAGACATGATAACTACATACCATGCACTGTCCTGGACCAGGGGAGAAAGCTGTTGGGTATTAGTGGGAAAATTGGCAAAACTGGAATGTGGAGCTGTGGATTAGATAGTAGGATGCTAAATGTCCTGGTTTTGACAAATACTGTGGTTCAGTAAAAGAAAATCCTTATCCTTAGGAAATATACACTCACGTATTTATACATAAGGGATATGACATCTGCAAATTATTTTCAATGGTTTAAGGGAAAAATATGAATAGATAATATAACTAAAATACATAGAATATATATGGACACAAAAACACACATTATAGATCGAAGTAAAGACCGATAACTGGTAAATTTGATTCAAGAGAATATGGGGGTTCTTTGTAGCTGAATTTAAAAATAAATAAAAATAATAACTTCAATAAAAGCTATTTTTATTAAAAAAAAAAAAAGAATCCCTTTCTTTGTTGTGTTTGCAATAATGGGGGATTTTTTTCATACACTCATTCCAGTCTTAGCATAGTTGGTGCCCTAAGTTTCAAGTGTCTGCCGTCACGCTCGACTTTCCATGGGTTACTTCTCTTTTTGCTGCTTGCAGGGCCAAGACCAAGGTCAGGCACTGAGGCAGCTGGGGAGCAAAGTTTAAAGTGTTATTTGCTCTAAGGGTTGTGTAAGCACAAGTTCATTGTGCTTTGGTCCTGACTCTGCCCTCCACAGCCTAGAATCCTGGGGAGTCTGATCTGCATCATCTGGCGCCACATTTTTAAGCTTGTAACCGCTAGAGCTGGGCATGTTACTGAAACTCTACCTCAGTTGTAGAATGTAGATGATGCTGCTAAAAATGCGGTGTACTTCGTGGGTTGTTGTGAGTTAATCCAGATGAATTAAGTGGAATTTTAAAAGACAACAACTTTAAAATTGTTTAGAAAAATATGATTCTCCATAACTCAAGGGAAAAACCCTCTAAAAGTTTGGCAAGAACAGAGTTACTTCCTGATCTTCCTCTCCTTGAGCTTCCAGCCTCCCTTGAAACACATCAATTTTAAGTTCTGTCTTCTGAATCTCCTTCTACCAATTACTTTGAAACAGCCTCACCTGTCCTCATCCCTGAAATCAATCTGTTTCCCAACTGACTATTTCTCCAGAACAAACTTTCAGACCAGAACAGCACCTTGTACTATCAGCAAGATAGTCCAGGCTGGCCACTGGCCACTTGCCTCCAGTCTCCTGCTGTTTCCCGGCCACAGATAGCTCTGAGGGACATTTGTTCACTGTTTCTACCATTATCTGTTTCCTGCCTCCCATCAACCCTACCTTAATTTCCTGTTGGGGAAGTCATTCCTTCCCTCACCCCTAGGTCTGAGGGTGAACTTAAACCAATCAGCAACCCCCTGGCTCTGGCCTATTCTTCACACAGAGTGCAGCGTAGCTGTAGGGTAAGGAAAAAAATGTCAGGCTTTTCTGCCCTCCCGCCATCAGGATAGATGATGGATCCTTGCGGTCCTGAATGCATGCCTGATGGCGGGCACCTGGAGTAGGGTGTGGGCATAGGTAGATGGGATTCACCTGGGCTAAGACTGGGCTTTTAAGGGCGGCGTCTTGGGGACGCCAGTAGAAATCAAAAGAGAAGCCAAGAAAGAAGCAGCAGAAGCTCAGAAGCAGAACCACGAGAGAGCAGAGCAGCAGAGATCACCAGAGAGCCCAGACAGAGTGAAGACTTGCTGGGGTCTGGGAGGCCTGCCAGCCTCCCGCCCCCCACAGCATCCCTGCTTGCTGTGTACCTGGTAAACCCCAATAAAAGCCTGAAAACCCACTGAGGGCTCTAGGACTCTGAACTCCTCCTGGATCATAGAAAACCTGCTCCGTGTCCATTCCTGACCCTACAATTGGCATAAGTCGACAAGATGATCCATGCAGATGGGTATTGGAGCCCTCCGAAGACCTGGAGGGACTAAGGAGTAACAGACTGTTCGCCTGTGACGACGCTGGACGCGCCATGGTGGCACAGAAGGTGGACAAGGTCCAGGAGCTGCGGGACGAGACCTCATCTGGAGGAGACACCGAGTGGACCAGCCAATGACCCCTGAGGCAGCAAGAATCATCGGTGAAGAGAGGACCATGATTCGGAGCTCGCCAGTGCTGATGCAGGAAGAGGCCAACAGACTTGGACTGATGGACTTGGACTAATGGAGTTGGACTGACAATCCCGCCAGATGGCAGAGGAACTTGCAGTTTGATATGTTTTTGGGACCCTGGGGGAGTATGCTATTGTTTGCACACCCCAGGAGATGGGAATCTGGGGGTGGCCAGTGGGCCTTGATGGCCAAAAGCAGCCTGTGATGTGCCCAGCAGCTAGGTGGAGGAGAAAAGCCAACTGAGAAGGCAAAAGCTGGTGCTGATGCTAAGTTTGGGAAGCCCTGAGCGGCTGTTAAGCATTAAGTAAGCTGAGGAAAGCCAGTGAGTCTCGTAAAATCACCTGTGGGTGATGCCCTGCTCGTTGTCGAGTGAGGGTGAGGAGCTTGTCCTTGGGGGACGGGTGGGGAACGTGGCTTGGGGTGGAGCCCAAGCTGAAGAGGGGACCCGAGAGAGGCCGCATATAGAGTTTGGATCCCCGACCCATGTGCTTGTGCAGTGTGTTGGCCTGAGTGCAGGGGTCTGCGTGTCACATTGATGGCTATGAAAGCCGAGTGTTGGAGCGACAGCAGACAGAAACCCTGAGTGTTGGCGATTACCCCCAAGAGTAGATAATCCCCAATCCAGGAGTAAGTGCATCCTGGGGGTGGATGCGGTGTGTGGCTTGTGACCGAGACTACAGCCAGAGAAGGTCAGGAAGCCTGATGGCTCCTGACATGTGACAGAGATGTCAAGTGATTCCCCTCCCTCGTATGAGCAGTGCCCCAATAAAAGCCTGAAAACCCGCTGAGGGCTCTAGGACTCTGACTCCTCCTGGATCATACCTGCTCTGTGTCCAGTCCTGACCCTATGGTAGCCAACCACAATGAGACAGGAGACATTTGCAGTGGCTTCTGCAATGCAGACCTGGAGATCTCCACTGGGAAGAGATTTCTAAGGTGACTTTTTGCCCATGAACTCACTCCTTCTCTGACCTGAATGAGGAGAGATGCAGCCTTGGAGCCATTGCAGCCATTTCAGGGCCAGGAGGGTAGAGCCTGTCCATGAATAGTGTCAATGCCAGGGATACATCACTGTAGGGTACGTAATTATCAGATTTTTCTGCCCTCCCGCCGTTAGCATTAATGATAGATCCCTGCGGTCCTGAATGCATGCCTGATGGCAGGCAACCTGGAGGGGGGTGTGGGCATACATTGGTGGGCACATCTGGGCTGAGACTGGGCTTATAAGGGTGGCATCATGGCGGGGGAGGGGAACAGAACCAGTAGGAAGAGAGTAAGAATGAAACAAGCAGAAGAGAGAAAACAAGACCATGAGAGAGCCCAGAAAGAGTGAAGATTCGCCGGGAGCTAGGATACCTGCCAGCCTCCTGGCCCCCCAGCACTCCTGCCTGCTGTGTACCTGGTAAAATCCCAATAAAAGCTTGAAAAGCCACCGAGGGCTCCAGGACTCTCCTTTACCCATCTGCATAGGTTCATAGAGATCCTACTCTGTGCCGTCCTGGCACTACAATCACACACGTACATTGCATGTATAAATGTGCACACACACACACACACAGAGAAAGGTGGAGGCAGGGAGATTATAGGATTCTAGACCAAATAGTGCCTCCCTAGGCTATTCAGTTATATGAGACAACTGATTCTTTTTAAGACAATTGCAGTTGTGTTCTCTGTTGTTTAAAACAGTGTCCTAATTGATACAGTGTCTTTCTTGTTCTGAGAGTCCAGCACGGGGTGAAAGGGTCAAAATCGATCTCTCTCTCTCTGTCTTTGTCTCTGTCTCTGTCTCTCTCTCTCTCACACACACACAATCTTTATCACACTCTATCAGAAAATATTCCTTCTTAATTACTATAAACTCACCACCACTCATAAGAAGTAAGAAAAATATTTCTCTAATTGCCTGGCATTTTAGCTCTTCTACATTATTATGTACAGCTATTTTAGTACATTATGTTCATTTACATCTCAATTTGCATTTTAGACTCACCTGGGATAAGAAATGGAGCCATTATTGAGCTATATTCTTCATAATGGATGCTCCTTAAACTCCATAAAAATGGAATTAAAGCTTTGGAATTAAAACTTGTAAGGCCTGATTAGTTTTCCTACAAGGTCATTCTCTCCTTTAACTGGGAAAGCTGAATAGGTCTGTCTTAAAAAAAAAAAAAATTGTGGATTCTGGTTGCTGATGTGTATTTCCAAAATTCTCAAAGTACTTTTAGAAGATTGGAATTTTGATATATACTCTGAAATTCTTGCCCTTTCATGATCTCCATACTCTGACCTGCTTGTCCTGCATGCAGTTCAAGGACATCTTGAGTATCCCTGCAGAGCTTGGGAACAAATTAAAGAGAGAGATAAAAGTAATCCTCCAAATGTCATATTTTCAACTTACTTTACATTCATTATTTGGAGGCCTTGAACAGGATGGGCCTATCTCACTTTAATGGGAAGGTTTTACTTCAAGAAAAGCTTTTGTTTAAATGTTGGGGAAAGTTTTATAAAAGGGGAAGAAATTTACAGCAAGCCAATTTGAGATGCCATTAGATATTACCTATCAGTAGAGTGTTGATGCAATATACTATACAGACAAACCTCTTTTGAGGATGAAAGAGGGGAACTGTTAATAACACATCAACACATTCACTACTGGACAAAATGGAGGAACAGGGACTGGGTTTACCTTCCACCTAAAACAACTAAGCAACCTAACAAAGTATTATATATGAAAATACAAGTTTTTAAGGTGCTGGACATCAGGTGACAAAGGACACTGATCTGTGAGACATGGGAAACAAGTGATATCGATCCAGGATGATCCCATATTACAGCATGGGGAGAATTTCTAATCTCTACACAGGGAGGGAGGCCCAGGTGGTCTCTGTGAGTTGAGAAACCTGGTGGAAGTATAGAACAAGGCAGCCAGAGTTCACAGATCAGAGTCCTAAAGAGGAAATAATAGGAGGGAGGGAGGGAAGAAGGGAAAGGGAGAGAGAGAGGGAGGGAGAGAGAGAGAGATAGAACGCTGCATGGTTCTGAAAATCTGCAGAGGGTACCCCTTAAATATTCAGCTGACTGAGTACTAATCAATGCACACAGTTGAGGAAACAATACAAGGGAAATACCAAACACATGAAGTAAATTTCTGGAGTTCAGACAGGGTGAGGAAAAGTACTTGTTTTCCTCTGCAAGAGTGAGAAAATCTCATTTCTGCAGCATCATATAGATTACTCAAAAGATTTTGTCTCATTAGTAGGACAAAATAACATTATGCTCTTCTGGTTCTGACTAACAAAACTTAAAAGCAAGACCCAAGAGGCTCAAATGTTTCCAAGTACCTTAATTCTGTCTCAAAACAAAGTTGAAGAATTTTTATAGCAATACAAAAATATGCAGCACCCAATAAGATAAAAGTCACAATGTTTGACATTTCATTAAAACTTAGCAACATATAAAAAAGAAGTACAATCCACAATGAGGAGAAAGATCAATCTATTAATGTGGAACTTAAGTCAAGGAGAGTATCACTATGTTTTCTTCAATGTATTTAATGGTTTCAGGTCTTACATCCAGTCTTTAATTCATTTTGAATTAATTTTAGTGTATGGTGTTAGCATGTATGGTGTTAGATAGTTTAACTTCTGTTTGCATGTAGTTTTCCCAAAACTATTGAAGAGATTGTCCCTGCTCCATTGTAAGCTTTTAGCTCCTTTGCTATAAATTAGCTGACCATATATATGTGATTTTATTTCTGGGCTCTTGATTCTGTTCAATTGATCTGTGTTTTTATTTCAATGCCAAACTGTTTTTATGACTATCATTTTGTTGTGTAGTTTGAGGTCAGTTAGTGTAATAGCTCTAATTTTTTTCAGGAGTGTTTTTGCTATTTGGGATTTTTTGTCATTCCAAATTAATTTCATGATTTTCTAAATTCTATTTCTGTGAAGAGTGCCATTCAAAGTTTGAAAATAAATCTGTACACTGAGATTAATGATGTTAACTCAGCCAGTCCATGAACACAGAGTAAATTTCCAACTCTTTGCATCTTTTATTTCTTTCAATAATGCCTTATAGTTGTCCATGTACAAGTCTTTCACTTCTTTGGTTAAATTCATTCTAAGGTGTTTAATTTTTTTAAATTAAAGTGTAACATTGTATTAATTTAAAGCAAACAACATAAAGATTTGCTATATGTACATATTGTATAAGAATTGCCACAGTAAGTTTAGTTAATGTCTGTCACCTCACATAGTTACAAATTTTTTTCCTTGTGATAAAAATTTTGAAGATCTGTTCTCTACAGAATAAAAGAAATGTGCTATACATGTGTGAGTTATTTAATTCTTTTTGACACAGTTGTAAAATGATGATTTTCCTGCTAGTTCATTTACTATAAAAACACAAAATACTTTCATATATTTTTTTTATGATTCTAGATACTTATAATTTTATCTGATTACCTAAATATCTTCTTCCTTTTGGCTTAGTTCTTCCTTTGTTCCAGATTTGAGTTGACTTAGTTATCTAATGACCACAGGTATATGTTTTTACTATTAGATCTATCTCCTGGGGCTTTTCATGAGCTTGGGAACCTGTAAAAACTGAAATTTTAATCAATGGCAAGGAAATATAAAAAATCCCTTGTATGTGACAAATAACACTGAGGTATCTTTTCCCCTTATTTCCACATATTTATTTCACATCTAAAAGCTTGAAGATAGTAATGCACTATGGACTCAGGTGGAATAAAAGAGAGAAATAATATATTTTTAAAAATGAAGATGCTGGGCCTCCCCTGGTGGCACAGGCAGTTGAGGGCAGCACTGTGAAGCTGTCTGCAGCCTCTGCAGCGCCAGTTCAATCCCTGCTGGCTGTCAAAGGTCCCACATGGCGCGGCAGGCCTCTCCTGTTGCACCCACTGCTCCCCTCAGCAGTGTATTTCGTCGGTCTGCCTGTTCTGTTCCCCGCTCTGTCTCTGGTGTATCCTCTTACCCTCCCATGCATCTGGCCTGTACCCTGGCTCTTATATAAGTAAATAAAATAAAATCTAAAAAAAAATCAAGATGCTTCTGTAAAAACAATATGATGCCATTAAGAAAAGTAACAAAGATTATGGGTATCCCAGAAGGGAAAGAATGAAGGAAGCATAGAACTTATTTAAAGAAATAATAGAGGAAAATGGCACAAGCTTGGGACTAAAATATACAAGTCTATAAATCTAATGGAATACCTGGTGATGGAAATACCCATATTCATGAAGTATTTTCCTTATATTGCAGATTTCTTCTGGCAAATTTTTCAACCATTAAAAAATTCTATTAAGTTATAGGAATATAGTCTATGTTCTACTTTAGGAAGACTGAATTTCTATTTTAGGATTATCATAGTATTTTAGATAACTTGAAAATATTTTATATGTTTATATATTTGATCCTATCTAAAGACCAATATATTTTATTTTATTTTTCTGATATTTAAAGGATTTTTCTTCCTCTTACCATCTCTTGTATTTCCCAGTTCCTTTCTGTCCCTTTCCCCAACCTCAGAACCCTCAGGATGCTTATAAATGTCTACTGGTTTTTGAAATGTTATTGAATTGCCTGCTATGCAAATGTCCAGTGTTTGTTTTTATCATTCTGACTAACTTTGCAGCACACAATTCTCTCAAATTCCTTCCCATTTTGTTGAAAATGGGAACACATCTTTCTTATGCTGGATGACATTCCATGGTATGCATATACACATCTTCTTAATCCAATTGCCCTTTGATGGATATTTAGGCTGCTTTGAATAAACCTCACAAAGGAGCTGAAGGACCTATACAAGGAAAATTATAAAACATTGTTAAAAGAAATTGAAGAAGACACAAAAAAATAGAAAGATATTATTCCCTGTTTATGGGTCAGAAGAATCAACATCATCAAAGTGATCCTACCCAAAGCAATTTGCATATATTACAATTTTCAATGTAATTCCAATAAAACTCTTAGTGGCATTCTTCAAAGAAATGGAACAAATATTGTTAAAATTCATATGGAGTCAGAAAATACGCTGAATAGCCAAAACTCTTCTGACTAAAATGGGGGGAAAATAGGGCTATACACTTCCAGACTTCAAACTTTACTACAAAGCTATAATAATTAAGCCAGGAAGGTACTGGAATAAAAACACACAGACCAATGGAATAGAATTGAAACCCCAGAAATAAAACCACAGATAAATGAATATCCAATTTATCATAAAAGAGCAAAGAATTTACACTGGAACAAGGAATGTCTCTTCAATAAATGGTGCTGGGAAAATTGGACTGCCACATGCAAAAGTCTGAAACTAGACCACTATCTCACACCGTATGGAAAAAAGACTTGGATGTAATATCTGAAACTAAAATACACAGGAAAAAAAAAAACATAGGCAAAGAACTCCATTGATATTAACTTCAGAATCATCTTGGAGGACTTGTTCCAACAGCAAGGAAAACAAAGGAGAATATGAACACCTGCGACTATATCAAACTAAAAAGCTTCTGTATAACAAAGGAGACAGCAACCAAAACAAAGAGACACCCTATTCAATGGCAGAAAATATTTGCACACGATACATCTGATAAGGGGCAGATATCAAAGATCTACAAAGAGCTCACACAACTCAACAAGACCAAATCAAACCACTCAATAAAAAATTGGGCAGAAGAGCAAAATAGGCACTTCTCCAAAGAAGAAATATAAAAGGCTAACAGGCATAGAAAAAAATGTTCATCATCACTTATTATCAGAGAAATTCAAATCAAAACCACAATGAGATACCATCTCACACCTGTGAGAATGGCCCATATTAAAAAACAAGCAAAAAACAGAAACAAGTGTTGACAAGGATATAGAAAAAAATGGAACCCTTTTACCCTGTTGGTGGGAATGTGACCGGCCTAGACCCTTTGGAAAGCTGCATGGAGATTCCTCAAATCACTGAAAATGGATTGCTTGATGACCTACATTTTTTTACTCCTAGGAATCTACCCAAAGAGCATAAAATTACTAATTTGAAAGGAAACCTGAACTCCTGGGTTCATTGCCCCACTCCTTGCCCCACTATTTACAGTAGCCAAGATAGGGATAGAACCTAAATGCCCCCAAATAGGTGAATGGATCAAGGTGTTGTGTATATGCACAATGGAATATTCTCAGTGATCAAGAGATAAGCTCATGCCATTTGTGGCAACATGAATGGAACTGGAAGGGATTCTGCTAAATTAAATAAAGTCAGAATGAGAAAGATAAATATCAGATAGTTTCACTTATATGTGGAATACAGAGAAACAAACAGTCAGGCAAAGACAAACCTTGAGAACTGACCATAGATCTGGGGCATTCGTGAGGGCAGGGGTAGGGGTGGGGTGAAGCTGGGGGATGAATGGAAGAGGAGTATAGGGTACTCTGATTTTAGGCTATGGAAGATTTGATGATGGGAGAATTTGGATGACCACATCTGAGTGGAGAAATAATACACCCTACAAAAATGTAAGAAAAAGATAATTAAAAAATAATAGTCTTAATTTTATGCAAAAGATTATTTTTACTGTAAATTCATAAATATATACACATACGTACATTTACATGGATATTTGGTTCTTTAAAATCACTTCTAGGGTCTCCCCGGTGGCGCAGCGGTTGAGCGCTGGGTTGCGAAGCTGCCCGCAGCCTCTGCAGCGCTGGTTCGATCCCCGGCTGCTCCCTGGCCACGGGAGGAGGGTCCCACATGGCGCGCAGACCTCTCCTGCCACCTGCTGCTCCCCTCAGCAGTGTACTTTGGTCCTTCTGCCTGCTCTGCTCCCCGTTCTGGCTCTGGTGAATTCTCTCACCCTCCCGTGCTTCTGACTGTACCCAGTGCTTGTATAAATAAATAAATAAATAAATAAATAAATAAATAAATAAGTAAATAAATAAATCTTTAAAATAAATAAATAAATAAATAAAATAAAATCACTTCTATTTAGTTTCTTTGTTAGGTTGCATGTACCTCTGTAACACATAGAGGAATACAGTTTGGAACAAAGTGGCTTTTTTTTTATTTTTTATTTTATTTTTATATTCCCCATACAATTGCAACCCCCTTATTTTGACCCCAATCCCTCCTTTCCCCGACCCCACCCCCCATAGAGTGTCTCTGGTTCATAGTTGTTTGTTGATTTTGATTTTTACTTTCTTATAGTTATTCTTTTTCCTGGTCTCTTATTTAAGTTTTCTAGATTCCTGCTATGAGTGAGACCATCCGGTATTTTTCTTTTTCTTTCTGGCTTATTTCGCTGAGCATGATCCCTTCCAGCGCCATCCATGTTGCTGCAAATTGCATGCATTTATCTTTTTTGAATGCTGAGTAATATTCCATTGTGTATATGTACCAAGTGCTTAGGCTAAATCTCACCATCGCAGGGAGTTACAAGTTCCTTGATGTTTATGCTTCAAAAGAGATGACTCCCAGGACATTGAACAAAGCATTTTGGGGTTGTAAAGCTAGTGAAAATCTTACCTGACCTTTGCAAAGATTTACATCCATATCAAAGGGAGAGAATAAAGTCTCACAAACACTAGCCTTTGCAGAGAAATTCTCTAAAAATTTGGAGAGAGTGAGAGACTGCTTTCCCTCTGTCAACAGGGAAATTCTTTTTATTTTCATTCTGTCATATCCCATCAGAAGCCAGGCAGCTGAGGGATCACCACCATAGAGAACAACAGAGGCAGAAGACAGTGTCAGGACTAAATCTAAGTGCTCTCCTTTCAACCATCACGAAGTTACAGAAGTCTCTTTCCTGTACAATCATGTATTACCATGAAGAAGCACCAGGGAGGAGAAAGAAATCAGAAGGTCCAAGCATTTAACTTAAAGAGACTGCTTAACATATTAGAGAGAATTACATTTATCAGCTAGTATGGTAAATTATGAAAGTTATAAAAAACAGAACACAAACTCCTTGGTGGCCTAGGGATTAGGTCTCAGTGCTATCATAGCACCTAAGTTCCATCCCAGCCAGGGAGCTACCCACCTGGCACAGCAGACCTCTCCTGTATTACCCTCAGCAGTGTATTTCAGTAGATCTGCCTGTTCTGCTCCCTGCTCTGACTCTGGTGAATCCACTGAGCCACTGCACCTCTGGCCTACACCCCAGTTCTTTCATGAAAAAAAAAGAACAAAAGTGAAAAATATAGAAGGTATCTTTTCTTGGCCATTTTGTGGATAATGTATAGTTTTGTGCTCCTGCTGAACAGCTTTTTATAATTCATGTTAGCCATTATTTTAAGCAAGCTTAATTGGTTATGGCTTGACTCATATGTAGGAAAACCAAATCAAAAAACACAAAACTTCTTTAAGCACAGGATGAATCACCATACCTTATGTATATTAATGACCAATAAATATATCAACTTACTGTTGGGACTCTTATGTTAGCAAAGCAGTAATTGAATTGCATGTACATAATTTCCTAGGCCCAGGTAACTCCACACTGTTTAGAGAAGAATATGTTTAATTCACACAAGTCATAGTTCCCTCACTCAAGGCATAGTAGTTAAGTTGATTGAAGAGATGATGTGTAGAGGCTTGGGGTTGTCTAGTCTTAGGAGAGAGCTCTTGATTTGTGTTTTGTTTGATTAGGATTTAAACTTATACACAAATTTTCTCTTATTCAAGAATTTTTTGAAGACATAAAAAATGAAATCTATTATTTTAAGAAATTTTACACCAAAAAAATTCTACTGCCAAACTTGAACACCTACGCAAATCAAGAGACTGCTTTATCAAATCTTGCTTTGGGTAAAGAGCACTGTTATTCAAGAAAAAAATTGAACACTGGACTTCCTGAAATATCTTATAACTTAGAACAGTAAAAAAAAATCCTTTTGCTTTACTATTTTATTTAAAATGTTTTTTTTTTTTTCTGGTAAAAGCTCTTTTTGTTACTATATAATAAAGGACATGTGTTTAGCTACTCACACCTAAATACCAGAATAAGATCAGAGTCTCATTTTGGCTCATGGGGTGTATATCCAGGAAAGAGAAAGATGTGTTTCTTGAAAAAAAATGAAACAATAAAGGCTCAGAGATCACTGTTCAAAGAGGCGATAGGATTTAAAAATAGCTCTTAACAGTACTGGGTACTCAGTGGGAAACTCAATATTGATTTGCTAGAACCTGTGTAGTAAAAGAAATCTTCTAGCAACAACTTAAAATGTAAAACAAAACTTCATGGATGAGATTCTTGTGATTACTTTGCTCTAATTTTTTTTAACAATTTATTCATTTATACACATTGTTCTTTTTAACAATGTTTGCTTTCTTTTCTCAGGTGTAGTCCCCATAGAATTTTCACCACCAATTTACCCGTGCACCATCACCATAGTCCCTTGTGCTCTTCCTGCCCTGTCTTTTTTTTTTTTTTAATAGTTATTTATTTATTTTTTAATTTAAATTTTATTTTTTATATTCCTCATACAATTACAACCCCCTTATTTTGGCCCTAAATCCTCCTTTCCCCGCCCCCCCACCCGCCATAGAGTGTCTCTGGTTCATAGTTGTTTGTCGATTTTGATATTTTCTTTCTTATAGTTATTCTTTTTCAAGGTCCCTTATTTAAGTTTTCTAGATTCCTGCTATGAGTGAGACCTTCCAGTATTTTTCTTTTTCTTTCTGGCTTATTTCGCTGAGCATGATCCTTTCCAGTGCCATCCATGTTGCTGCAAATTGCATGTGTTTATCTTTTTTGAATGCTGAGTAACATTCCATGGTGTATATGTACTACACCTTCTTGATCCAGTCATCTATTTTTGGGCATTTGGGTTGTTTCCAAAGCTTAGCTATTGTAAACAGTGCTGCTATAAACACAGGGGTGCAGGTGCTCTTTGGAATTGATGTTTCTGTGTCCTTTGGGTAAATACCTAGGAGTGGAATTGCTGGATCATATGGAAGCTCTATGTTTAGTAGGTCCAGAAATCTCCACACAGCTCTCCATAGTGGTTGGACCAGTTTGCACTCCCACCAACAGTGCAGGAGAGTTCCTTTTTCTCCACACCCTCGCCAACATTGGTTGTTGCTAGTTTTTTTAATATGTGCCATTCTCACTGGTGTGAGATGGTATCTCATGGTAGTTTTGATTTGGATTTCCCTGATTACAAGTGATGTTGAACATTTTTTCATATGCCTGTTGGCCATTTGCATTTCCTCTTCAGAGAAGTTTCTTTTTAGCCTTTCTGCCCATTTTTTTGACTGGATTATTTTTTTTGTTTTTGTTGAGTCTCATCAGCTCTTTGTAGATTTTTGTGATCAGTCCTTTATCATTAGTGTTGTGTGCAAAAATGTTCTCCCAGTTGGTGGGGTGTCTCTTTTGCTGTGCAGAAGCTCTTTAATTTGATGTAGTCCCAGCTGTTTATCTTTGCCTTCACTATCACTGCTTTGGGTGATGTGTCTGTAAAGATGTCTTTGATGTGCATATCACGTAGTGTTTCGCCTATATTTCCTTCTATGTATTTTATGGTTTCAGGTCTTATGTCTAGTTCTTAAATCCATTTTGAGTTGGTTTTTGTGCATGGTGTTAGGTAGTAGACAAGCTTCATTCTTTTGCATGTAGCAACCCAGTTTTCCCAGCACCATTTATTGAACAGACTTTCTTTGCTCCAATGCATATTCTTTGCTCCTTTGTCAAAGATTAGTTGACCATAAATCTGTGGGTTTATTTCTGTATTTTTTTATTCAATTCCATTGGTCTGTGTGTCTGTTCTTGTTCCAATACCATGCAGTTTTGATGATTATGGCTTTGTAGTATAGTTTGAAGTCTGGGCATGTGATGCCTCCATTCCCTTCTTTTTTTTTTTCAGGAGAGCTTTGGCTATTTGGGGTTTTTGGTGATTCCATATGAATTTCATCAGTAATTGTTCTATTTCTTTGAAGAATGACATTGAAATTTTTATTGGAATAGCATTGAATTTGTATATTGCTTTTGGTAGGATGGCCATTTTAATAATGCTTATTCTTCCAATCCATGAGCAGGGGATGTCTTTCCATTTCTTTGTGTCTTCTTCTATTTCTTTTAACAGTGTTTTATAGTTTTCTTTGTATAGGTCCTTTACCTCTTTTGTTAGATTTATTCCCAAGTATTTGATTTTTTTTGTTTCGATAATAAAAGGGATTTTTTTTAATTTCTTCTTCTTCAGATTTATTGTTTGTGGAAGGTTACTGACTTTTGCATGTTGATTTTGTATCCTGCCACTTTACTAAACTGATTGATTAGTTGAATTAGTTTTTCTGTAGAGTTTTTGGGGTTCTCTATGTATATTATCATATCATCTGCAAATAGTGATGGTTTGACTTCTTCTTTTCCTATTTGGATTCCTTGTATGTCTTTCTCTTGTCTTATTGCTCTGGCTAGGACTTCCAGTATTATATTGAAAAGCAGTGGTGAGAGTGGACATCCTTGTCTTGTTCCAGATCTTAACGGGAATGATTTCAGCTTTTCGCCATTGAGAATGATACTGGCTGTGGGCTTGTCATATATGGCCTTTATGATGTTGAGGTATGTTCCTTGTATCCCAAGAATTTCAAGGGCTTTTATCATGAATGGGTGTTGCACTTTGTTGAAAGCTTTCTAGGTATCTATTGATATTATCATACAGTTTTTATATTTCTTTTTGTTGATGTGTTGGATAACGTTGATTGGTTTTCGGATGTTGAACTGTCCTTGTGTTCCTGGAGTGAATCCTACTTGGTCGTGGTGGATTATCTTATGGATACATTGTTGGATTCTGATAGCTAAAATTTTATTTAGGATTCTTGCATCAGTGTTCATTAGTGAGATTGGCCTGTAGTTTTCTTTTTTTGTGTTGTCCTTGTTCGGTTTTGGTATTAGTGTAATGTTGGCTTCATAGAACGTGTTTGCTATTATCCCTTCCTTCTCAATTTTTTGGAAGAGTTTGTGAAGGATAGGCACTAATTCATTTCTGAATGTTTGGTAGAATTCATTTGTAAATCCATCAGGTCCTGGGATTTTGTTTTTGGGGAGGTTTTTGATTACCATTTCAATTTCGCTGCTTGTAATTGGTCTGTTTAGGTGTTCTGTTTCTTCTTTATCTAGCTTTGGGTGATTGTAGTGTTGTAGGAATTTGTCCATCTCCTCTAGATTGTTGAACTTGTTTCCATGTAACTGTTCATAGTAATTACTGATTATTCTTTTGATTTCTGCTGTGTCTGTTGTGATTTCTCCTCTTTCATTTATGATCCTGTTTATTTGTGCTTTCTCCCTTTTTTCCTTTGTGAGCCTGGCTAGGGGTTTGTCTTTTACTGATTTTTTTTGAAGAATCAGCTCTTGGTTTCATTGATCTTTTGGATTTTTTTTTTTAATTTTCGATTTCATTATTTCTGCTTTGGTTTTTATTATTTCCTTTCTTCTACTGGTTTTTGATTTTTTTTTGTTGTTTTTTTTCTAGATATTTGATCTTCAAGATTAGTTTTTTTCTTTGAGTTCTTTCTTGTTTCTTGATGTGAGCCTCTTTGCTATATATTTTCCTCTTATTACTGCTTTTGCTACATCACATACATTTAGGAAATTGGTGTCCTCCTTGTCATTCAATTCAAAATTTTTTTTTAATTTCTTCTTTGATCTCCTCGTTAGTCCAGTGGTCTTCCAGTAGTGTGGCTTTTAATCTCCATGAGGTAGGATAGTTCCTTGCCTTCTTTTTATGGTTTATTTCTAGTTTGATGCCTTCGTGGTCAGAAAAGATATTTGGTATGATTTCAATCTTGGTGTATCTGTTGATGTTTGCCTTGTGTTCCAGTATGTGATCGATGCTGGAGAATGATCCGTGTGTGCTTGAGAAAAATGTGTACTCAGATTTTTTTGGGTTTAGTGTTCTATAGATGTCTGTTAAGCCCAAGTGCCCTAGATCCTTATTTAGAGCTTTAGTGTCTTTACTTATTTTTTGTCTTGTTGCTCAATCCATTGTTGATAGTGGTGTGTTGAAGTCTCCCACTACGTATGTGTTTTCTCTGATGTCTGTTTTCAAAGATGACAATAGTTGTCTGATATATTTTGGTGCTCCTTCATTTGGTGAATATATGTTAATGAGTCTTATTTCTTCTTGAAGTGTTGTCCCCTTGATCATAATGTAATGACGTTGGGGTCTCTTTTTACCTTTTTGAGTTTGAAATCTGTTTTATCTGATATAAGTATAGCTGTTCCTGCTTTCTTTTTTGGTCCATTTGCTTGTAGGATTGTTTTCCATCCTTTAACTTTGAGTCTGTTTTTATCTTTTGTAGCTAAATGTGTTTCCTGGAGACAGCAAAAGGTTGGGTTTTGTTTCTTAATCCAGCCTGTGACTCTGTGTCTTTTTATTGAAGAGTTTAGTCCATTTACATTTAGAGTTAATATTGATATGTTAGCATCTGTATTTGACATTGTGTTTGTCTTTCCTTTGATTTTATTTATTTATTTTTTTAAAAACTTTTTTTTTGGTCTTCTTTCGTTGTTATTCATCCCTCTGAGGTTCTGGCTTTAGGACTCCTTGTAGTATTTTTTGGAGTGGGGGTTTTGTCGTAATGAAATTCCAGAGTTTCTGTTTGTCTGGGAAGGTCTTTATTCTTTCTTCATAGAGGAAGGAAAGCTTTGCAAGATAGAGTATTCTTGGTTGGCATTTGTTTTCTTGGAGTCTGTTGATTATGTCCCTCCACTCTCTCCTTGCCCGTAGTGTGTCTTCGGAGAAGTCTGATATCAGTCTGATAGGTTTTCCTTTGAATGTTATCTGTTTCTTCCCTCTTGTCAGCTTCATTATTTTTTCCTTGTCTTGGATTCTTGGGAGCTTCACTCTTATGTATCTTGCTGTATTTTTCCTTTCGTCATGGAAGTTTGGTGTTCTTCTTGCTTCTTGTATATCAATTTTCAACTCCTTCTTCATGTTTGGGAAGTTCTCTTCAATTATTTCCTTGAATATTTTCTCTGTTCCTAGGTCTCTCTCCTTTCCTTCTGGGATTCCTATAACTCTTATATTCCCTTTCCTCATGCAATCAGATAGTTCCCGAAGTCTTTCTTCTGTCTTTTTCCTTTGTACTTCTCTTTCATTTTCTGTTTTGGTTCTTTTTATTTCTGTGTCTTCAAGAGTATTTATTCGTTCTTCCATTTCATCTCTGATTGTTGATTATTTTCCCCTTATCATTGTTTCCTTTATGACTTCTGTCAGTTTTTTAATCACGGCAATTTTAAATTCTCTTTCTGGAAGGCTCAGAAGTTCTTCCAAGTTACTGTCGTTGCAATCTGGTGGGTTGTTTTCTTTTTGTGGTGTGCCTTTTTCCTGAGGAGTTGCTGGGTTGCATGTAGTTTTTCTACTCCCTACTGCCTGTTTTCTAATTTGCCATATGCCTTGGGACACTGTGTTGCTGGTACTGGCCGGCATTTTTTGGTGTGCTCTTTGTGGGGTTCGGGAACTGGCGGTCTAAACGAGTCAAATACTGTTATGCCAGAAGTCTAGTGAGGGAGTGGTACTTTGAGTATGTTAATTGTTGCTGTCACACAATATTTCCTCCTTCTGTGTTTAATTACAAAGGTGTGTCTTGAAGTCCCACAAACTTCCCTGGAGGTGGGGCAGCTGGATTGCACTCTGGGTTCCAAATCACTGGATCCCTCTCTGGTTTCCAACTTCCTGCCAGGCGGGACCAGGCTTGTGGCAGCCTTCAGCTCACCTCTGACTGCACAGGAAACCTTTTCCCTCCGGTCCCATAGGGCGCCTTCTGCCAGTTTCAAGCAGTCTTTATTGAAGAAAGGTCCCTGTTCTAAAGTGGTGATGTGGAGATGCACTCCCCTGCATGCCCAGTCTGCCGTGGCAGTGGGTGCCCGCTCCCCTCTGGGCTAGGACTGCTGGCCAGAAGGGGCCTGGTATGGGCGAACTTCCCAGTTCACCTCTGGCTCCTTCGGGGGCCTTCTGCTGGTTTCAAGCAGTCTTTACTGAAGAAAGGTCCCTGTTCTAAAATGGCAATGCGGGGACGCACTCCCCTGTGTGCCCGGTCTGCTCTGGGGGTGGGTGCCTTCTCCCCTCTGGCCTGCCCTGTCTTGATCCCTTTCCTTCCTCCTCCCCTGCAGAATGTCTCTGATTTATAGTTGTTTGTTTATTTTTTGTTTTGTTTTGCTGTGTTTTTATTGTTATTATTTTTTTCCTTGATCCCTTGTATGCTCAAAAAAATTTGTAGTTTTTATTGCAATTATACTCTAAGACACTAGAAATATTAATACACAAAGCCTAGCATTAACTTAGAAAATCAAAAAAAAAAAAAGACTGCAGCATTTTAAAACCATGTAAAGAGCGATTCCATGGCTAATTTTTAATGGTGACAGCTCCTGGGAAAGTTTTAAAATGGAATAAAAGAGTAATGAGAGAAAAAACTGCAAATGCAACTTGAGGCATTTCACAAAAACTCATTAATATTAAAGTCTATGCAGAGGGTAGTTATCAAAGATTTTCAATGAGCAAGAGGAATGGAATAGGGACAGTATTTTAGGAAAAGCAAGTTGACATTTCCAGAGATCTGGAGTCCTTAATTTTAGTGTTAGTTTTGATTTAGGCACAGAAAACTTTTTTTTTTTTTTTTTTTTAACGTTTCTCAAGCTCAGTCTGCTTTATTATTTCACACAACCCTCTGGGTTTCCACCCAATCTCCAAAACATGCATAATTCATGCCTTATAGTAACACCCTTGAACATTCATCTTCTTGTAATATCTGTTCATTTGTTAAATCCTACCATTTCTTTGGCTTTGTTTAAGCCTCATCTCCCCAGTGGGATTTTTCCATTCCCTAAACATATATCCCACCCTTTTTTGGAGAACTCCAATAACTCTCAGGCTCACCAGCCTCACCATTTCTGCCATGTTAATCACAAACCACCTTGTAACGTGGACATCTGCATATGCCTATCTCATCTTTGAAATCAACTAACTACAATATCAGTGGCAGTCAAAGCACAGGCACCATTAATCACATGAATTGAAAAACACTCTCCCCTCAATATTAAATTAAATATAATACTCAAGCTTGGTAGATGTGACATGCAAATATTAACTGATCTACTTCCCACCTTTTTTTTTTTTAAAGAGGCATGTATTTATTTATTTATTTATTTGTTTGTTTGTTTGTTTGTTTGTACATGCACTGGGTACAGTCAGAAGCACGGGAGGGTGAGAGAATTCACCAGAGCCAGAGCGGGGAGCAGAGCAGGCAGAAGGACCGAAGTACACTGCGGAGGGGAGCAGCGGGCGGCAGGAGAGGTCTGCACACCATGTGGGACCCTCCTCCGGTGGCCGGGGAGCAGCCGGGGATCGAACCGGCACCACAGAAGCTGCGGGCAGCTTCGCATCCCAGCGCTCAACTGCTGTGCCACCGGGGAGGCCCTACTTCCCACCTTTGAATCACAAAGTATGCCAGTTTCTTCATTGTAGACACTACAAAAAGAATTTTAGTCTTTTTATCATTTCTTATGTGCCATGCAACATATTGCTTTAACTTGCCTTAAGGAGGACTACAGCTCAGTACTAAGGGAAATAATGGAAATGCTATTTTTTAAAAGAAATTTAAATTTATTTTTCATTCTGGAAAAATGTTAATTGGTAAGTTTTTATTTATATATGTATTTTTTTACATCATAGTTCCTCTCAGGTGTAATCCCCATAGAATTCCCACCACCAAGTCATCCATGAACCCTCACCATTGTATCTTGTGCTCTTCCCTCCCCTGCTCTGATCCCTCTCCCTCCCTTCCCCCTGCTGAATGTCTCTGATTATCTTTTTCCTGCTAGATTTGTTTTTTCCTGATCTCTGGTTTGGTTTTCCTATATTCCTCCCATAAATGAAACCATCTGATATTTTTCTTTTTCTTTCTAACTTACTTAACTGAGTATAATCCATTCAAGCTTGATCTGCGAATGGCATGAGTTTATCTTTTTGACTGCTGAATAGTATTCCATTGTGTATAGATATCACATCTTCTTGACCCAGTCATCTGATTTGGGACATTTAGGTTGTTAATAATGGAAACACTATGTTTCAGGCCTCCTGTGAGGAGTGGACTTTGTTTCTCTACCCACTGATTCTTGATTTGGCCATATGATTTCTTTTGGCACCTGGCAATGGCAAACATGGCATAAGCGGAGGCTTAATAAGCACTTATTCTTTGAGGTTTGTTCTGTCTTTTCATTTTTAGAGTAAAGCTGCCAAGTGAAAAAAGCTCTGAATAGCCACCTATACATGAGACATGTAGTCCAGTTAATCTATCTACCCACTGACCTCCTGACTCACAAGCAAGGTTATCCAAGACCAACCAGCCTCAGGCCAATCCATGTGAATTAGGTAAGATCAGCAAAGAACACTTAAGCCAAGTCCAGCCCAAATGGCTGACCTACAGACTTCTAAACTAATAATTATTTTTGAATCCTATATGTTTGGGGATGTTATCCTATGAAATTAAGCAATTTAGTATATGATTAAATCAGGATGTTAAAAATCTCATTTTCATGTATATTTGACAGCCCACTGGGCATTAAAGAAGATTGCACACAAATTCTTTAGAGCACAATTAAATTATTACCCATTGCTGAATCTAAGGAAAACAAAGAACAAAGAGAAAGCCATCACTCTGGCAAATTTATTAAGTTAAATAAACAATTAAAGTCCACTGCAAAATGTCAGGAACAACTTCTTTCCTCCCTTCCTAGAATGCACAACAGAGACAAAAGCAATCTAGAACGTGCAAGCAAAGGATTGGATTGCAGATTCCCATTCAGTTGATGGGATTCTTTTTCCACAATATTTCTTTTTGGTTGCTCAAATGCTTCAGCCATAGACAATGACACTAACAGGGATATCTTAATCCAGGCACTAAGCCAAGAGTGCCTTGTGGATGATCTTATTTAATTCTCCCTAAGAATCTACGAAGAGAGATCTGCTCTGGTGCCCATAGTACAGATAAAGAAACTGGATTTTAAAGTGCTTAAATAACTTGCTTAAACAACAAGAGAATATTTAACTATTGATAGTAAGGTGGTGAGGTTAGGATCTCAATCCAGCATCTTGATTCTTTATCATTAAGGATTATACTGCTTCCCAAATACAGAGCTAAAACAGAACTCATTGTAAAGGTGGCCTGATATTTTATTACCCTACTTTGAATAATAATAAGTGATAGCTTTGTTTTTATTTTAACTGCAATTTGTGGGCCTCAAAATTAAAATGTAACTATTTAATCATTAGAGTACTCTTGTTAGATACCACCATTATCCACTTGCTAATATTTTAAATCATTCCTTATTGTTTTTAGTCTCCATGTGTAAGATTTCAGCCATGGCAGGAAATGATGTGTCCTTATGGTAATGAAGTTCATGTGAAGATCAGATTGTCAGAGAAAAGGATCCTTTCTGTTCCAGAACCATTATAGTAGGCGCCCAAAGCATGGTGTTAAAGAGATGCACAGATCCACACAACAACCACAAACACAGACCTGAAGTTGATAGAATCCACTTATAAGTAATATCCAATTTACGAAGTAAATCAACATAAGCTTACATAACTGAAGTGTTTGCACAATATAAAGTATTATACAGATGTTAAATGTTTTGCTAAACCAATTCCTCAGAAATGTAGACATGATAGGGGAAAAGATGGCAAGGGCATAAAACTAACAGTGATTGTCCTTCATTATTGATTCTATGATGGAGTTCTGTTTTAGGGTAGAGCATCATGGGAGTATCTTTAGACACCATTGGCCACTTGGGGTCAAGACTCTAACAACTCTATTTACATGACAAGCTGCACACTGAAATCACTTGGAGTGTTCTAGGGAGTGTTATATAGCAGAGAGTTATCTATATACTATCAAGTATTGAAACTTTTGAGTCTCGGTTTCCTTCTCTGTAAATAAGGCATTATAAGATTGTAGTGAATTCATATAAATGTGTACAAGGATGCTGATGTAATATTCAATGCATTCATTGGTATTATATTCACTTTGTGAAAAGGATGGACCAACACTTAAATCCATGGGTTTCCAAGTCATGTCCTCCAAGACCCGCAAAGATCTCATTTACTCCCTGCTTGCAGCTGGATTAGAAGGAAGCAAGCACTACATCCTGAACAAATGCTCTGTCCCTTGCCTTCTGCTTTTTCTGCCTTATTTTTTTCCATGACTCTTTGGCAACAGTCATAGAGCTAGACATCATTAATGGTTTAGTACCACAAATAGTGTTCTGTAACTGTCTCCTATGACCTTTATTTTCTCTTGCTCATAGAAATGTGTTGAAAGCCGAGACTATCCTTGGCTTAGTGGGTAAAAATATAATGGTTTTCTCAGAAATTGGACTAGAGAAAACAGTCCTTGATCAAACCACTATATTTTTAATTTAATTTTTTTTTATTTTTATATTCCCCATACAATTGCAACCCCCTGATTTTTACCACAAGCCCTCCTTTCCCTGCCTCCCCGCCCCCCCCAAAGTGTGTCTCTGGTTCATAGTTGTTTGTTGATTTTGATTTTTTTCTTTCTTATAGTTATTCTTTTTCCTAGTCCCTTATTTAGGTTTTCTAAATTCCTGCTATGAATGAGACCATACGGTATTTTTCTTTTTCTTTCTGGCTTATTTTGCTGAGCATGATCCCTTCCAGCTCCATCCAAGTTGCTGCAAATTGCATGTGTTTATCTTTTTTGAATGCTGAGTAATATTCCATTGTGTATATGTACCACATCTTCTTGTTCCAGTCATCTATTTTTGGGCATTTGGGTTGTTTCCAAAGCTTAGCTATTGTAAACAGTGCTGCTATAAACACAGGGGTGCAGGTGTTCTTTGCAATTGATGTTTCTGTGTCATTTGGGTAAATACCTAGGAGTGGAATTGCTGGATCATATGGGAGCTCTATGTTTAGTAGGTCCAGAAATCTCCACACAGCTCTCCATAGTGGTTGGACCAGTTTGCACTCCCACTGGCAGTGCAGGAGAGTTCCTTTTTCTCCACATCCTCGCCAACATTTTTTGTTGCTATTTTTTTTAATATGTGCCATTCTCACTGGTGTGAGATGGTATCTCATTGTAGTTTTGATTTGCATTTCCCTGATTGCAAGTGACGTTGAACATTTTTCATATGCCTGGTGGCCATTTGTATTTCCTCTTTGGAGAAGTTTCTTTTTAGCTTTTCTGCCCAGTTTTTGACCGGATTATTTTCTCTGTTTTTGCTGAGTCTCATCAGCTCTTTGTAGATTTTTGTGATCAGTCCTTTATCGTTAGTGTTGGGTGCAAAAATTTTCTCCCAGTCGGTGGGGTTTCTCTTTGTTTTGGTTATTGTCTCTTTTGCTGTGCAGAAGCTCTTTAATTTGATGTAGTACCAGCTGTTTATCTTTGGCTTCACTATCACTGCTTTGGGTGATGCGTCTGTAAAGATGTCTTTGAGATGCATGTCATGTAGTGTTTCACCTATATTTCCTTCTATATATTTCATGGCTTCAGGTCTTATATCTAGTTCTTTAATTCATTTTGAGTTGGTTTTTGTGCATGGTGTTAGGTAGTAGTCAAGCTTCATTCTTTTGCATGTACCGACCCAGTTTTCCCACCACCATTTATTGAATAAACTTTCTTTGCTCCAGTGCATATTCTTTGCTCCTTTGTCAAAGATTAGTTGACCATAGATCTGTGGGTTTATTTCTGGGTTTTCTATTCAGTTCCATTGGTCTGTGTGTCTTTTCTGCTTCCAATACCATGCAGTTTTGATTATTATGGCCTTGTAGTACAGTTTGAAATCTGGGATAGTGTACCTTCATTCCCTTCTTTTTTTTTCAGGAGGGTTTTGGCTATTCAGGGTTTTTGGTGGCTCCATATGAATTTCATCAATATTTTTTCTATTTCTTTGAAGAATGACATTGAAATTTTAATTGGAATAGCATTGAATCTGTAGATTGCTTTTGGTAGGATGGACATTTTAATAATGTTAATTTTTCCGATCCATGAGCAGGGATGTCTTTCCATTTCTTTGTGTCTACTTCTATTTCTTTTAACAGTGTTTTATAGTTTTCTTTGTGTAGGTCCTTTACTTCTTTTGTTAGGTTTATTCCCAAATATTTGATTTTTTTTTTGTTTCGATAATAAAAGGGATATTTTTTTTTAATTTCTTCTTCTTCAGATTTCTTGTTTGTGTATAGGAAAGCTACTGATTTTTGTGCGTTGATTTTGTATCCTGCCACTTTACTAAACTGATTGATTAGTATTAGTTTTTCTGTGGAGTTTTTGGGGTTCTCTATGTATATTATCATATCGTCTGCAAATAGTGATAGTTTGACTTCTTCCTTGCCTATGTGGATTCCTTGTATGTCTTTCTCTTGTCTTATTGCTCTGGCTAGGACTTCCAGTATTATATTGAAAAGCAGTGGTGAGAGTGGACATCCTTGTCTTGTTCCAGATCTTAATGGAAATGCTTTCAGCTTTTCACCATTGAGAAAGATATTGGCTGTGGGCTTGTCATATATGACCTTTATGATGTTGTATGTTCCTTGTATCCCAAGAATTTCAAGGGCCTTTGTCATCATGGGTGTTGTATTTTGTTGAATGCTTTCTCAGCATCTATGGATATTATCATATGGTTTTTATATTTCTTTTTGTTAATGTGTTGGATTACATTGATTGATTTTTGGATGTTGAACCATCCTTGTGTCCCTGGAGTAAATCCTACTTAGTTGTGGTGAATTATCTTATGGATGCATTGTTGGATTCTGTTGGCAAGGATTTTGTTGAGGATTTTTGCATCAGTGTTCATTAGGGAGATTGGCCTGTAATTTTCTTTTTTTGTGCTGTCTTTGTTGGGTTTTGGTATTAGTGTAATGTTGGCTTCATAGAACATATTTGGTAGTATTCCTTCTTTTTCAATTTTTTTCAAAGTTTGTGTAAGATAGGCACTAATTCACTGCTGAACGTTTGGTAGAATTCATTTGTGAAGCCGTCTGGGCCTGGGCTTTTGTTTTTGGGGAGCGTTTTGATTACTGCTTCAATTTCGCTGCTTGTAATTGGTCTGTTTAGTTGTTCTATTTCTTCTTTGTCCAGCCTTGGATGATTATATCATTCTAGGAATTTGTCCACCTCTCTAGGTTGTTAAATTTGTTTGCATATAAGTGTTTATAGTAATCTCTTATTATTCTTTTTATTTCTACTGAGTCTGTTGTGATTTCTCCTCTTTCATTTATAATCCTATTTATATGTGTTTTCTCCCATTTTTTCTTTGTGAGCCTTGCTAGAGGTTTGTCTATTTTGTTTATTTTTTCAAAGAACCAACTTTTGGTTTCATTGATCTTTTGGATTGTTTTTTAAATTTCTAATTCATTTATTTCTGCTTTGATTTTTATTATTTCCTTTCTTCTACTGGCTTTAGAGGTTTTTTTTTTGTTGTTCTTTTTCTAGTTCTTTGAGATATGAGGTTAGGTTGTTTCTTTGAGTTCTTTCTTGTTTGTTGATGTGAGCCTGTATTGCTATATATTTTCCTCTTATTACTGCTTTTGCTGCATCCCATACATTCTGGAAAGTGGTGTCCTCCTTGTCATTCAACTCTAAGTATTTTTTAATTTTTTCTTTGATCTCCTCATTAGTTCAGTGGTCTTCCAGTAGTGTGGATTTCAATCTCCATGAAGTGGGATGGTTCTTTGTTTTCTTTTCATGATTTATTTCTAGCTTAATGCTTTTATGATTGGAGAAGATAGTTGGAATTATTTTGATTTTCATGTATCTGTTGATGTTTGTCTTGTGGCCCAGTATGTGATTGATTCTGGAGAATGATCCATGCACACTTGAGAAAAATGTGTACTCAGATTTTTTGGGTGCAGTGTCCTATAGATGTCTGTTAAGTCCATGAGTTCTGTGTCTTTATTTAGGGCTCTAGTGTCTTTGTTTATTTTTTGTCCTGTTGATCAGTCCATTGGTGAGAGTGGGGTGTTGAAGTCTCCTACTGTATATGTATTTTCTTTAATATCTGTTTTCAGAGCTGATAATAATTGCTAATATATTTTGGTGCCTCTTCATTTGGTGAGTATATGTTGATGAGTGTTATATCTTCCTAATGTATTGTCCCCTTGATCATAATGTAGTATCCATCTATGTCTCTTTTTACTTTTTTTAATTTGAAGTCTATTTCATCTGATATCAGTATGGCTGTTCCTGCATTCTTTTTTGGTCCATTTGCTTGTACGATTGTTTTCCACCCTTTTACTTTCAGTCTGTGTTTATCTTTTGTGGTTAAATGTGTTTCCTGGAGACAGCAGAAGGTTGGATTTTGTTTTTTAATCTAGTCTACTACTCTGTGTCTTTTTACTGATGATTTTAATCCATTTACATTTAGAGTTAATATTGATATGTTGGCATCTGTGTTTGCCATTTTGTTTGTCTTTTTTGTGATTTTATTCCTTGCTTTATTCTGTTCTTCTTATTCATTCCTCTGTTGGTTTTGGCTTTAGGACTTCTTGTAGAATTTTTTGGAGTAGGGGTTTAGTTGTAATGAATTTCTGGAGTTTCTGTTTGTCTGAGAAGGTCCATATTTTTTCTTTGTAGAGGAAGGAGAGCTTTGCAGGGTAAAGTATTCTTGGTTGGCATTTGTTGTCTTGAAGTTTACCCATAATGTTTCTTCTTGCCCATAATGTTTCTTTGGAGAAGTCAGAAGTTAACCCGATTGATTTTCCCTTATAAGTTATCTGTTTCTTCCCCCTGGCCAGTTTCATTATTTTTTAACTTGTGTTGGACTCTTACAAGCTTTACTATTAGGTGTCTTGCCATAGTTTTCTTTTCATTATGGTAATTGGGAGTTCTTCTCGCTTCCTGTATGTCTGTATTCATTTCCTTTATCATGCTTGGGAAGTTTTCTTCAATTATCTCCTTAAATAATTTGTCAGTTCCTTTGTCTCTCTCCTCACTTTCTGGAATGTCTATAACTCTTACATTTCCTCTCTTCATGGAGTCTGATGATTGTCTAAGAGTCTCCTCATACTGCTTCATTTGCACTTCTCTTTCCTTTTCTCTTTTGGCTCTTTTTATTTCTGTATCTTCTATAGTACTGATCCGTTCTTCCATTTCATCGATCCTGTTTTCATTGCTTTTCCCAGAGTTCTTTATCTCTTCTAGTAATCTTTTTATCTCCTGCATTTGTTTCCTTTCCTTTCTTAACGTCTCAATTTCATTCTTCTGTTCAGTGATTATTTGTCTCAAATCATTGTTTTCCTTTTTGTTTTCTTTCTGCTTTTTAATCAGGATGATTATTAATTCTCTATCTGATAGGCCGAGAAGTTCTTCCATGTCATCGTTGAGCTCTGGTGACTGTGTTTCTTTCTGTGGTGTTTCCTCCTGCTGGCTTGCTTGGTTATTTATATTTTTTCTTCTCCCTGTTGTTTGCTTTCTAATTAGTTCTATGCATTGGGACATTGTGCCACTGGTGTTGGCGGGCATCTCTCCCTATTAACTTTTTTTTTTATGGGAGGTCTTATGCTCAGCGTTTCCCCGCCATCATGTTGATGACGTCTTCTAAACCACTATTTTTAAGATCAGAAAAACTCCTTTGAAAACTTAATAAAGAATGTGTGTTAGCAATTAATAAACATCCTACAACACTTACGATGTTTATGGTTTGATATTAGGTTACTGATTTAAATGATTGAGTTGACCTAAAATAACCAAATACACTGACAATTTCATGGGAAAATGCTGGGCATTTGGAAAAGTTCATTTACGTTGGGACCTTTTTGGGAAGAACCCTTCAGAAATTATAACAATTTTACCATGGGGTGACCTTGTGCCAGCCCACATGTGAACCCCTTCCTTCCCGGAACTCCCGGGGGACATTACTTGTTTACATGGGGATGCTCCAGAGATACTAAACTAATAAAAGACTGAGCTGGGACTGTACCCAGCACTTGTGACCCCAAAGCTCTGTCCCCTGTGATATAAACTCCTGAAACCCCCATCCTCGAGGGAGGACACTTCCCACCTGTTTTTCAGCTCTAATCTTGGCCACAGTAGCAAATGTCTTTTTAAACACTTGCTTCTGGGCCTTCTTCATTTCTCCTCCTTGCCTGGCTTCGCCTGTCTCACCCAGCCTCTTTCCAGTACCAAGATCTCATGGTATATTTCATGGTGCCCAGTGCCTCCTTGATCCTGCCAGAATGACAAGCAGTGCTCTCAAATTTTCTTCCTCTAAACAAGCTCCATCATGGCTTTAAAACTCATTAAAGCCAGTGGCAGCTCAATGTCATTCTCCTTGAGCTTGGATTTTTTTTTAAAGATTTATTTATTTATTTTATACAAGAACAGGGGTACAGGCCAGATGTGCGGGAGGGTTAAAGGATTCACCAGAGACAGAGAGGGGAATAGAACAGGCAGACTGATGAAATACACTGCTGAGGGGAGCAGCGGGCGAGACATGCTGTGCCATGTGGGATTCTTGCCAGCTGTCAGGGATCGAACCAGAGCTGCAGAGGTTGCAGACAGCTTCACAGCACAGCACTCAACAGCCTGCGCCACCAGAGGAGGCCTGAGCTTGGATTTTTAAATAGGAGACAGACTACTGGGAGAATTGCAACAGCGGAACCGCAGGTGGAGGGCATTTGGGTGGACGAATTGTTCTGGTCCAAGTGGGTGCAGTGGCTGCTGCAATTAGGTGACAACGCCTGCTTTCCAGAGAGCAAGTCCAGGTATTTGTGTGGAGAGATTCGTATTTGTGTATTTTCACTACTGCATCCATTCATCCCTGAGACCCGGTATATTTTTATATTAGCAGGTAACAGATACTGAAATAACTGTGAACCCTGTGAGTATGAAATGGATGAAGATGAATAATCAAAGCAGTTTGTTAAGGGTTGAAGCATCAGGACTCTGGGGAATGCTGTTGTCCCTATGCTTCAAGATAGATATCTACCAAAGCAAAAGCAGAAAAACAAATGAGAGGCAGAAAATAAAACTAATAGAGAACTAGTATCCTGGTCAGAAGTGTCTCCATTTTAGAGCATCAGCAAAGACAGATTTCAGTGATGTCTAGAGTAAAAAGAAACTAGTCAATGACTTTCTTTAATTTTGTTTTTAAAGAAAAATGTGCTAAGCCCTTAATGTATACAATGTCTCTGATATGTATTTATTATATCACAATCTCAGGGTATTAAAGAATATAGTTAAGTTTAGGAGACTGTAAAGATAAAGGAAAAAACTTTTTAACAAAGAGCATACTCAGAGAAAATAAATATACAAGTCTTATTGTGCAAAATCACTAACTGAAACAATAAAGAAAATTATAATAATCACAAAAAAAGATAACTTCATTTGAATCACAACACAGAAAAGATGTATTCACATAAACTAAGCTAAGGAGAAAATAGAGCATGAAAAACTTTGTCATCCTGTCTTTCTAAACTGGAACGCTAAATACACCATCCTTTATGAAATGTGTCAAACATGATGCAGAGAAATTGAAAAATGGAGTAGGAAAAAGTGAAGCCCAATGTAATCCAGGGTTTGATTATCAGCAGAGGAGAATGACGGAAGCCTAAGGGGTAATCAGCAAGGACTTGCACATATTCTCTCTAATTATTGCTTTTGTATGTGCAATATATTAATCCATTCACCTCATTAGAAGTAAAATGCTATGGGCAAGGCTAAATTCTTTGTTGCATACCACCCCAATCCTATCACCCTCCATAGAGGAAAAAATTTGTGTTTATGTTACATATATTTACTAATGCATTTACAAATATTTATTATTTGCAGAAAATGTATTTTATTGTTTGGAAGATTATACATTTAAAAAAACACACATGATAATATTTTATATGCATAGTTCTACAACTTCTGTGTTCTATCAATAATATGCCTTTCCACGTTAACATGTAGAAGTCTCTCATAATGCATATCTCACATAACACATAGAAATGCCAGCTTTTTAACTGATATATTATATACCATGTTGAGATATGTTTAGGTAAGTGATCAATCACTATCCTATTTTTTGACATTTTATGTGTTTCCAGCTTCAATCTTACATATTCTGAACTTGCCTTTTTGTTCATATGTGCAAATGTTTCTTTTAAGGAAGATACTAAAAAACAGATTTACTGGGACTTAAGATACATGGGATTTAGATTTGTGTTAGCTAACAAGAATGTATATTTGCCTCCAGCTGATATCATCAAACATTGTTAATTTGATGGGTACAAAAATGGTATATCATTGTTTTAATTTTAACTTTTTATTTCTAGTGGAATTGAGCATTGTTTTACAGGTATTTAATGTTCTATTTGTATTCCCTTCTCTGAATTTCCTGCTTGCATTTTTTGGTCCATTTTCAATTTTTTTCATTGTTTATTCCAGAATCAGTATCTTATCTAATAGATGTGTTGATATAACTTCTCTAGTCTATGACTTTTTAACAAATCTTTTTCTTTATCAAAGCATTAATCATACAAAGGTTTTAATCTTGATGTAGCTGAATTTGTCTTTTCTTTAACAACCCAGAGTAATGTGTATATTTTCACTTATTTGTTTTGAATACATCTATGCATTTTTAATCTTACCTTTAGGACTTTAATCCAATTGAAATTTCCTTTTCAGCTAGTAAGAAATAAAAAGATATAATTTTTTGCAATGAATATACAGCTTCCCTAACACCATTTATTAATGAGTTCTCCCACTGATTTGAAATGTCACCTTCCGCATATACTAAGTGCCCATAAATATGTAGACTTTCTGTTCATTTCCAAAGATTCACTTTATTCATGTTCCTATACTGTATTACTTAAGCTACTGCAACTTATCATAATATTTATTTTTGGAAATTGCAAGTCCCTTGATTCCTTTCTCATTTTCAAAATTACCTTGGTAACTGCTTTGCATTTGCTCTTTCATATGAATTTTATGATTTTGCCACATTATATAAAAAATAATTTGGAGATTTGCATCAGAATTTCACTGAATTTAAGGGATAATTTGTGGAGAATTGAGTATTTATGATAGTAAATTTTTGTATTTTTTTGCCAGATACATTCTTTAGGAATATTTTATGATTTTTCTCTGGAAGGGTCTTGCCCATTTCAGTAAATTTATTTCAGGTACTTTATAGTTTTGTGATTCTTGTGAATGGTTTGTTTTTCAATTATTTTAATTGTTCAACTTAAGGACAGTAACTTAAATTTTGTTTGTATAACAGAAATTTCCTACGTGAAGAACATGCTCTTTTAAATGCTAAGTAAATGTCTTCAAAGCTTTAAAAAATCTTTAAAACTTTAAAAGAGAGACCAAAAAATCCATATAAACATTTTATTTTTCAAGGTCAGATCTTCTCTCAGCTATGTTTGCAGTAACCCTGGGAGTTACTTCTTGTTCTTATTGTTTCAATACAGCTTTTGCTGTTCTTTATCCCTTTTACGAAAGAGATCTGATATTTATTTCAAATAAGACCAAACAGACATTAATCTTGAATATACTAGCCTTAAAGAAAGGTAGATAGAATTTTAGAACAAGCCAATAAATATGGATTGGAAATCTTTTGTGCCAGACAGAGTTGCTTTGAAGTATATAAAAATGAATAAAATGTTTTCCTCCCCTTCAAGGAATTTACAATGGAATTAGCAAAGAATGTATTTTCAAGAAGTTCAGTGGCCATAAATTTAGTAAAGTAATAATAAATAACAGGGGACATTCATCAAATGAGCCCTATAATGCCAGAATCATATGCAGGGGGCATTATTATTATTATTCCCATTTTAGAGAAGTGTTTTCTGGGCATAAGAGTATGTAATAAAGAATTTGACTGACCTTTGTCACTCAGACCTGGGAAGAACCACTTAAACCCTTGGGATTTTCCTAAGAGATAGAAATATCCCTCAGATCACATCTGACTTTTTATGCCAATGGGCTGACTCATGATGGACCACTAAATACTTTGTGGCTTAGTAGGGGAGCTGGCCATGCCAGAAAGACCAATCATGTGATTTGAGGGTTAGGACACTGAGCTATGTGATATTAGCCCAACCTCCAGGGATGGGAGGGGCTCGTGATTTTCAATCATCTTGTCAATGATTCAATCAAACATACCTATGTAGTGAAATGCCAATATAAACTGCATACACTAAAGATTGGGTAAGCATACCTGGTTGGTAACTCTCTTTGAGTATTATCACATATCAGAGCCGGGAAATGGTAATATTGTCCAGGACTCCATGGAGAGAGGATGGTCACAAGCTTCATGCTTGGAACCTTACCAGGACTCACCCTATATGTCTTTCCCTTTTGTTGGTTCTGATGAGTATCCTTTTATTGACATGCAGTTTTAAGTACAGTGCTTTCTAGGTTTCTATGAGTCATTCTGGTGAATTATGGGACCAATGGGGATTAATTTGGACTCCTGAATTTATAACTAGCTTCTCAGATGTAAGAATGCTTCTGGGGACCCCCAAAATTGCAGCAGGTATCTGAGATGAGGGCAGTTTTGGGGATGACTGTGCTCCTATCTGTGAAGTCCTGCCTAATTATAAATAGTTGGTGTCACAAATCTTGGTGACAAGTTCATTGCTTACAGAGACCTGCTGGACGTTCCTTGTGCAAAGCAAATGAGCATGTTGTAATTTATTTCCTGTTTCCATGTTTGCATGTTTTGTGTCTAGATGGGGAAGGGGCACATTCACCTCACTAATTACTTCCCATTTTCTGTGGTTGATGTAGGCACTCTGTGGCCTTCCTGTTCATGAGCGGGCAGGAATGAGTAAAGTGAAAATCTCATTCTGTGTTATCAATAAGTTCAAATCCAATGGCTGCACATTTTGCTTCACATAAGAATGTGTCAAAGAAGACCAGACATCGGGCCTCCCCAGTGGCGCAGCGGTTGAGCACTGGGTTGCGAAGCTGCCCGCAGCCTCTGCTGCGCCGGTTCATTCCCCGGCTGCTCCCCGGCCACTGGAGCAGGGTCCCACATGGCGCGCAGACCTCTCCTGCCGCCCGCTGCTCCCCTCAGCAGTGTGCTTTGGTCCTTCTGCCTGCTCTGCTCCCTGCTCTGGCTCTGGTGAATTCTCTCACCCTCCCGCGCTTCTGACTGTACCCAGTGCTTGTATAAACAAACAAACAAACAAACAAATAAATAAATAAAAATCTTTAAAAAAAAATTTTAAAAAAAAAAAAAAGAAGACCAGACATCAAGGCTGGTGGGAGCAGATAAAGATTCCTCAAAGGAAAACTCTCAGGGAAGGATCCTGTGAGACTCTAAAACCATGTTCATCTTGTGCTTTAATTAACAGTCAACTAAGCACAGAAGATATAAAATGCAATTAAGATGCAGGTGTGAGTCCATTTTAAAGTTACTGGTTAAGATAACTTGCACCTTTCTGTTTATAAAGACAACCAGTCATTAGATTTAGGTCCACCGTTTAAATTTAAGTCTTGGGTGTTTAGGAACTTAGATAAGTTAGTTAAATTAAATTCACCTGAAGTTTCTTAATTAATTGTATTTACAAAGATAAGTAGGGTCATCTTCCTAGCTTCCAAGTGTACAAGCATTGGTGCGAAGGGGACACTATTCAACCAAGTGTATATATATATATATATATATATATATATATTTTTTTTTTTTTTTTTTTTTTTGTGGGACCCTCGCCGGCGGCCGGGGAATGAACCGGTGCTGCAGAGGCTGCGGGCAGCCTCGCAGCCCAGCGCTCAACTGCTGCGCCACCAGGGGAGGCCCAACCTAGTGTATATTCTTTGCTACTTTGTCACAGATAACTTAGCCACATGTGTGTGGCTTTATTTCTGGACACTCAGGTCTATCCCACTGATCTGTGTGTCTGTTTTTGTCTTGTAGTTTTCCTTGCATAGGTTCTTCACCTCCTTTGTTAGGTTTATTCCCAGGTATTTACTTTATTTTGGTGAGATTCTAAATGGGAAATTATCTTCTTCAAGTTCATTGTTTTCATATAGAGAGGCAACTGATCTCTGTTGATTTTGTAACCTGCCACCTTGCTGAATCGGTTGATAGTTTTAATTAGTTTTTCCATGGAGTCTTTAGGGTTCTTGTATCATCAGCCAAAATGTTAGTTTCACTTCTTCTTTCACAATTTGGATTCCTATCGTCATGTTCTCTTGTCTAATTTGACTGCCACATGTAAATGAATCTAGACCATTTTCTCATAACTTACACAAAATCAACTCAAAATGGATAAAATACATGGATGAAAGACCTGAAACCATAAAACATATAGAAGAAAACATAAGTAAAACACTCCATGACATAAACTTTAGAAATACCCTGATTTGTCCCTAGAAGCAAGGAAAATATTAACATTTGGGACTACATGAAACTGAGAAGCTTCTGTACAGCAAAAGAGATGGTAACCCAAACAAAAAGACAGCTTATCAAATGGGAGGAAATATTTGCACACCATACATCTGACCAGGGACTAATATCAAAGATCTACAGCAAACTCATACAACTCAACAAAAAGAAAACAAACAACCCAATGGAAAAATGGGCAGAAAAGTTAAATAGTCACTTCTCCAAAGAAGATATACAGATAAACAGGTACATGAAAAATATTCATCATCAATCACTTATCATGACAGAAATACAATCCAAACTACAATGAGATACCACCTCACACCAGTGAAAGTGGCCCATATTAAAAAATTAGAAACAACAAATGCTGATGAGGATGTAGGGAAAAGGAACCCTCTTACGTGCTTGGTGGGAATGTAGACTGGCCTGGGCCCTAAGGAAAGCAGGATGGATGTTCCTCAAAAAACTGAAAATTGTTCTGCAATACGATCCAGCAATTCCTTTCTTAGATGTCTACCCAAAGAATATGAAAACATTAATTCAAAATGAAATCTGCTCTCCTATGTTTATTACAGCACTATTTACAATAGCCAAAATGTGTAAACAACTTGACTGCCCAAAAATACATAAGTGGATCATGAAAATGTGATATATAATCAGTGGAATACTACTGTGATCAAAGAAGATAAAATCATGTCATTTGTGGCAATATGGATGGAGTTTGAAGGGATTATGCTAAGACAAATAAGTCAGAAGGAGAAAGATAAATACCTGATGGTGTAACTTATGTGTGGAATATAGAGAAGCCAAACAAAGTATCAGACAAAGTCAAAGTTTAAAACCAAGCTTGAAAAGCTGACCATAGATGGAGAAATGAGAGGTAAGAGGAGGGAGAGGGGGAGGAATGAGAACCGAGGGGGTAGAGCATAATGGGCTTTGGTGGAGGATGATTCGTGCTTTAGTTGGGGGAAAGCTAACTAAGGTGACCATATCTGAGGGGAGAAATCATACATTATCAAAATATTAATAAGGATGTAAAACAATGATACTTCATTAATTCAAAAAATTTTAAAATTAAATTGAAGAGTGTGAGTGGGGAGAATCTGGGTTTAAAGGTAGCACCTAGTCACTAATAAGTGGAATATACAGAAACCTAAGCAGGAATCAGAGAAAGACCTTGGAAGTTAACCTTGAAAACTGACTAAAGAACTGAAACATCCAAAGTGGGGAGGGGTTGGGAAGGGGTAGGAGCCAAGAGGAGGGAAGCACAATGGACTATGGTGGTGGACCACGGGCAGTTTGGTAGTGGGCACCCTTCAGTGGTGGTAATTGATGGAGAGTATTCTAATGTTACCACAATTAAAACATAAACTAATTAATAAAAATACAATAAAATTATTTTGCTCTAAAAATCACAGATTTGGGCCTCCCTGGTGGCGCAAGGGGTTAAGACGCAACCTATGAAGCTATTCTCAGCCCCTGCAGCATGAGTTCAATCCCTGGCCAAGGAGCAATCCACATGGCACATCAGGCCTCTCCTGACTCGCCCGCTGCTCCCCTCAGCAGTGTACTTCAGTCAGTCTGCCTGTTCTGCTCCCCACTGTCTCTGGTGAATCCTCTCACCCCCCCGCATCTCTGAACTGTACCCCAGTTCTTGTATAAATAAATCTTAAAAAAAATCACAGGTTTGATAATAATGTGAATTTTAGATGGTTCATATCATTTTTAGGTGTTTAGTACAATGTTCTGCGTTTTTCTTCAGATTTTACATAGAAATGTACTTATATTAGGGAATATTCTCCATAACTATGAAAATGTTGGTCATATATTTTCAGTTGTCATATTTAATTACTTCATAGCAGTGTATATATTTATGAAATTGTGTTTGTTTATGTGTCTTGATGGCCATTTCTTCTATATCTGCTATATAACCAACCAAGAAATTAAAAAAAAAAAATAAAGGCAGCAAGACAATTCTTGAAAGTAGAAATTGCTACTCTGTGTGTTATAGTCATTTGCTCTGGAGTGTGTGATGTGACCCTTATGATGTCAAGTCCTTGGGAATATCAACTGCATGCAGGGGTGTTTTTAGCAGCTAAGAAATTGGGAAATTTTCTTGGAAATCATGTCAGGAGATTAGTTTCAGGTTTAGGCTATGTGACTTGGGACAGAAACTGCGTATACATAAACTGAAGTCAGGAGATAGAGAAGACCATGAGAATGTCATTTTACCCACACCTCTCTAAGATGTGGCGGGAAATTGGGAGAGGACATAGTCTTAACCAAAACATGGAATTAGGGTTGAGAGATTTCCAGTGCAGGATAACCCGAGGGGACACTGAGTTTCTTAGCACAGGATATAGGTATTGATGAGCTTACATGGTTTGGAAAGACACATGGAATGCTGACAAGCAGCAAAGGTAGGTCCTTCTTCAAGAGGGCTTGATAGTCACTGGGCAGAGTTTCGAAGGGTAGAGGCCCTATTCTAGAAAAACACAGGCCCTAGAAAGAGAGATGGATCTTCATACAGAAGGCAATACAAGATAAGTGCACTAACAGTGGATGGTAGGGGTTACTAAGGAAGCAGGTGGGGCTCACCTAGTCCCAGGTTGGATTTGGGGTAGAAACTTGTCATGATGGCTTCCTGGTGGCTGAAATTTCCTCACTGTTAAATAATGAATAAGAATTGGCCAGGAAACGAGAGACAGGAAATGCCCCTTGCCTGGTTGGTTTAGCTATTAGTATCTCTCTTTTTAGTAGGAATATGAGCAGTTGAGGGAAAGATGTTTTGGAGATGGCAGGGCCAAGTTGTGACCCTAAGCCACATTTTACTGGCAGTGACACTTGTGTCTAAAACTAATGTCCAATTACATTGAAATTGACTGTCACTTCACAGAAACCAACATAAAAGATAGTTTGCACTTTCAATTATGGATATAATAAAACAAAAATAGTTATAAGGCAAAACAAAAGCAATAACAATATATATTAATATTAGAGCAGATCATAAACATTTGTAAGGTAGCCAAAGAAAATTGTAGGAGATAAATTGCTGAACCACTAATCACTTGCTTAATCATGAAGGAAATTGCTGCTGATGTTTCAAAAGCCTTGTAGTGCCAATTTAGCAGTCCTTCTTTCCAAATGTGTCTCATTATTTATTCATTTTGGATTACACCAGTCAAATCATTAGTCCTTCTCTGGATCCTGCTACTATTTTCACCTGAGAATAGGCTTCTACTTCCAAAAATGTGAATAGATGTACATATACATATTTGTATCTGTAGGTAATAAAGCAGGGATTTTACAAAATCATATAAAAAGTATATCATAAACATATATACAGTCAATACTCGTTATTTACCAATTCCTTGTTTGTGGATTTGTCTACGTTAAAATATATCTTAATTCAAAAATCAGTACTTTTGAAGCTTTCCTAAGTATATATGTGTGGAGGGGTGAAAATTTCGAGTCACCCTGATGTGAACATTCCCAGCTAAGGTGTAACAGGGTCGTGGATCAGTTCTCATGAAGAGATGACCAGGGGTGGAGGCAGTGGGCAGGGCAGGGCAGGGCAGGGCAGTGGGCAGGGCAAGGCAGTGGGCAGGGCAGGGCAGTGCAAAATCCCAAGTCTGGCACCTGTTAGTGGGACATCTGCAGACAAGTCACTCAAAGTTTCTGAAACTCATTTTCACTTTTATAAGATAAGCAATATAGATTATATGTATGTATATATATGTGTATATATTTGGTCTTTTGCCAATAGAAATTGACTATATGCATATATATATATATATATATATATATATATATATATATATACTTACACAACCTTAGGTACAATGGTTCAGTTTCCTGAGGGATTTTATAGAACATAAGATCCTCATTAATCAATGAGAACCAACTACACACAAGTGCATGCACACACATGCAGGCATACATGGAGAGGGTCACATATGTGGCTGCATGTTTGTAAATGAGAACAGAATGTGTTTGTACATTTGCTATATATTCTCAGATTAGCACAGATATAATGGACAGGCTATTGTCAAAGGCTCTTATTCCATTTTCAGAAGTGAAGAAAATATCTCTCAAAAGAAAGAAAGTAAATTGTTCACTTTTTGTAGGTGCATTAAATCTTTTGAGGAGAGCCCACTCAGTAAACTCTTTCAAAATGCTGAATATTGTCCCGGTAGGCTTTCCAAGTTAAATGCAACTTCAAGAAAGAAATAATTTGCTCCTCTTTCATAAGTATAATGAGAACTAAAATGCACAACAATTTTTTTTACAATTTTTTTATAACAATTTTCCTATATTTTGTAATTCCTTGCCTAGGGTTGGGAGATGAGGCTTTCATTATTATAGAAAAAGGATGGCTGTCCACGAGAGGCAAAAAATGATGCCACTGACTTAACAATAGCTTAGGCACCTTCAGAGATTCTTTCAAAAGTTAAATTAGGTTTGTATTATTCCATTCCTCTTTTTCCTTCATGGCTCATAATGACCAAACTATATATAGTGGATAGGTACAGGACAGTTGGAAGGCAGCAGGGCATGTGGCCTGGGAGCTGAGTGAACTAACCAGTCTCTGACTTTCACTCTTGACCTCGATAACCCAGAACATACACCTGTTGCACCTGTGAAAAATATCCAGAAATGCAAGTGTGATATTTAACTTTTTGTAGCCAAGTGTAAAATCCCATATTTATATTTGATATCATGAGAAAAAATTCCCACCTACAAGTTAGTAATTCTTATTAGAAGAAACTTAGATTTGTTTGTGTTCTAAATGTTGCATTAATTGGAGAAGATTAAGTTCAGGAGTAAATAGTCTCCCAAATCAATGATGGCACAAACAAGAGCTAAATGAATCTCCCATGCCTGCAAGAGGGACTATTTTTTTGGCTGCCTATTCCATACTATGGCATACAATGGAATTCTCCTTCCTGAAAGAACCCTTGTTCTTTCTGGATGACAAATCTCCTTCATTCACTCTTTCAACGATCTATGCTCCTCCTATCTTTGACTCTCCTTCTATCAGTCATCTGACTCTGGCAGGTAGAAGGAGAAAAACACTGTAAAAATGGCATAACCACTTAATGAGAGCTTTGGCCTTGAAAGCTTAGCCATTTATGAGAGCAATTAGCTAGAACTTTGTTTATGGTCACACCAAACTGCAAACGAGGCTGGGAATTGGAGTTTATTTACATGCTTAGCGAGAAAAGATCATGGATTTGTGTGAGCACAATGTCGCTCCGCTATTGGACTTGAAGGAGTGACAGATACTATTCCCTACCATCTCGTCCCTGAGCTTGAGATCTCAGAAGACAGGTGGGGTCATTTCTTGGGTAAATGTCCTGGCAGAGATGCTGGTGTCTTTTCAGAAATAATAACTGAGGCAAAAAGCTCAAAGGGCAGAGGACAATTGATTTCTGTCTGTCTCTCAGTATCTTTTATTATCTTAGAATTGATGGAAAAAAGATTTGCTCACATGAAACTAAGGAAACAAGGCTACATAGCTATAAAATGAGACCAGTTTCTGTCTCCTGCTATGTAGAAAGAGTGCTATCTGCGGAAGTAAACATCTTATTTATGTTTAAATATCTTCACATTTTAGTAGTTTCCCACCTATTGAGAATCCCTCAAATAGAGTTATTTTTTCCAAACTTCCTTGCCCCTAAGCTGCAGAGAGTAGTTTTCCAAACAGATGCATGAGGCTCGTTTGGAGACCAGCTGTCTAAGTGAGCCAGCAGGGCTTTGGGGCCTCCCTGCTGTGGGGGTGGGGAAGGCAGAGATGGAACACCTGGGATCTGCAGTGGTGTAAGCACCGTCTTGACTGTAGGAGGGACAGTGCCATACCTGATGGCAGCCGCTGCTCTATTTCCAGCATAATGCTGTGGGCTACATCTGGGAGTCTTCTTGGGAAGCTTAGTCAACACTCATTCAATATTTCCAGAATTTCCAATAATTCTTTGAACTATATAATAGTCCTTAATACATTTCTTCTGCATCCACTAGCTAAAGTGAATTCTGTTTTCTGTCCCTAAATACTTTGACCAACACTGGGAACAAGCTAGCCACATAGAAGGGGAAGTCATTGTTTTGCATATAAGACTGTTTATATTCCTTAAACTCATTATTCATGTTTTCTTATTCCCATCAGAATCAGCACTCTACTAAAGAGAAGCAAATGACACTCTGTCTAGAATGAAACCCATTCTTGGACGATACCATGGTTGTGGAAGGAGAACCACAAGGAGGAAAAGTATATTTTAGGAGAATGAGTGGGGCCACTTGTTCAGCTACCTTTCCATACCATGGAAATTCTCCTTCCCGAATTAACCCCAAAGTTTTGGTGGTAATAGTTCTTTTACTGATGTATTACAAAGGGGATCAACTATTCTTTAAAAATTATACTTCAAATTTTATTCCATTTGTTCTAGAGGGCAATGGTTGCTTGGGTCTAACATGTACGGAAAAGCTATTTTTATTTTATTTATAATCTTTATACCACAAATAATGTGACAACTGTAATATACTTAGCCAGAGACCAAAAACAAGGGCATATCATCAGTACCAGATATGCAGAAGAGAGTCTTGGTTTGTAAGGGGAAACTTGATGGAAAGAGCTTTTGGGTTATGTAACTTTCCAGCTGAATAGTACATTAGGCAATTTACTTAATTTCTCTGGGCCTTATTTCCTCAACTGTAGAGATAATAATCATAGGACCTTTCTCACAGAGTTATCACTGGACTTAATTAAAGGTGTGTTTATGGTTCGTTATTATAGGCAAACAAATTCTGGCTGACTTAAGCAGAAAAGGAATTGTTGGAAGGGGGTTGAGATGTTCAGAGAATTGTAAGGAAGGTGAAAGAACCAGGGTCAGAAAACAAGCAGGCATCAAGAGAAGCTGGGCAAAAAAACAAAAGTAGAGAACCAGGTTAACGCCAGGGATGGTCAGTTTCCTCTACCAACACCTAGATTTTCGGCGGCTGCCTGGCTAAGCCTGACATTGATCCAAGGAGGCTCTTAACCCCCACTCAGTCCAGCACCACATGGCAGTGTTGGGCTGGGCCAGAGTCAAATCTGCTAAACATTCAGGAATTTTCCTGCTGGTTATTAAAATGTTTGTAGCTGGAAATCAGCCACAGTGAATGTTGTTTTAATATAGAAATTGTTAAATGCTAAAAAGTTTCCCAAAGCCAATTCACTAGCACCTCTGGCGGTAAGTACCAGATCCTCATGTGAGCTTCTGATTGGCTGAGTGCAAGACACAAGACACATGGCGGTGTTCTAGCTACAGGGTGTAGGGAAAGGTGAGGTCTGGCCTTTCAGACTGCAGTAGAAAGTGGCCCTCTCTCTTACCAAGACTGAAACAGTTGGAGGATTTCAATGAAAAGGATGAGAATTTCAGTGCTGAATTGCTTCCCCAAATTTCAAATATCCTCTACAGTATGCAAAGGGCTCGCCTACAGTTGTGTTTTAACATAAAAAGTACCCAATGCTTGTTGGTTCCCTTCTCCTTCATTTTCTTTATCCTAGTGTTAGCCACTGGTATAATCCTTAGTTTCCTGTTCCGCAAGTGCTCTGAAGTTTTGACTGTGAAAAAATAAACAAAAAGAATATGGAAATATTGCCCTAAGTTGTGTCTGGTTAAAGAGTAAACCTGGTTCAAAGTTGTCATTTAACTCAACAACTATAACTGAAGTGGAAAACATCAGGTTGACCTGTTGATTAGCTGAAGTTGAGGCAGAGCCTATAAACTGAAAGTTTCAGGGAACAACTGATAAGCACTCTCAAGTTCACATGCTTGATTCATGCATGCCAGCATAAATGCTCTCAAGGACACATGTCAGGTTCATGCATCCCAACTGGAAATTATACCCCTGCTATAGACAATAAATACTCTGCTACCTAATTGCTTAGGGCTCAGTTGTTGGAGAAAGATCCTTTCTGGGCTTGCTGGCATAAATAAAGAGCTTCCCTCCTCCTCTCTGAGTGCTGCCTGGTTACCTGACAGAATCCTGTCATAACATAACATTATGTCCATATATGGAAATGAACATCTTTATATAGAATAGTTATTGCCTTAAAATCCTCACATTGAATTATTTCTGAGATAAAAATAATACATATAAACAGTTGAAACAAGATCAATTTCTTAGTAAGATACTTAAGGTCCAATTAACTTATCCAAAATCCCATTATAAGAACTTTTTATTCTTTAAAAAGTAGTTCAAGTAGAGAATCTTCCAAGAGAGAGGATATGGCAGTGAGCTAGTATCTTTTTCCTTCAAATTAATAAATGTGAAGGCACCTGGTTAATCACCAAGAGGTTAGGAAAAAATGAATATAAATAAAGTCTTTTTCATGCAAATTGCTTTTTTTTATAACATCAGTTATAAACTATTTACATCTTAAGATTTGGATGAAGAGGAGGAAATGCTGTTTGGTAATACAAATTGCATTGCAAAAATTTAAAATATGTATCTCATTTAATTCTTCATGCTGCATATTCATCACTCTCTGCATAATTGGAAAGTGCCTGAACTCACATTTGAAAATTAGGAAAATTTGTCACTGTTCAAAGTCAGTTTTCATTTTTCCAAATGATTCAGGAGGAAGGCACTTTTTTTCTAGGTGAAGTTATTCATTCTTGAAGAGGCATTTGGGAGTTTCTTTAACTTCAGTTTTTGCTTAAGTGTTTGGAAGAGATGATGGGAGGATTCAGGCACTGCCAGAATGGCTGTGAATGTGTGCATGCATGTGTGTATGTGTGTGTGCCCTGTGCATGTATGTCTATGTGTGCACACATGTGCCTGTGTGCATCTCTGTGTGTACATGTGTGGGTGTCTGTGCGGGTGCCTTGTGCATATGTGTGCATGTGTGTGTGCATGCATCCACACATGCGTGTGTGTGTGTGTGTGTGTGTGTGTGCGCGTGCACTCAGGACAAGCTCCAGCTGGTGCTGGGAGAACTGAGCCCACTCTGACCCCAGAGAGTTCAATGACTGGAGCTAGTCACGTGTGTTTTGGGCCTCACTTTTATATCCTGAAAAATAAGGGCCTGTCTACAAATCCTTTGTACTTTCTTCCCCTCCCCAAAATATTGCACCCTAATTTTAAGTCTAATCCCATCTTTCAGTTGAAAAATGCACTTAATTAGATGTAGTTCAGTTAGGCACTAATGGAAAATTAGCACACAACCATGAAAGAAAAAGAATTTCCAATCACTGGTGCCCCAGTTCACAATGTATAACAGAATTCCCCTCCTCCAGTCTTTCTCTGAGAGTAAACACTTTTGGGAATGCTGGTTTGGGAACGGCGTCTCTGTAGAAACCACTGCCCCAGTGAATACTTTCCTTTTGTCTGAGTTATCTTTTTAACCTCTGCATTGGATCTTAATTGATATAAAGGATAATCTTTTGAGATTTCCAAGTCTTTCTGTCAGCTTGCAAATCAAATCCTAAATTAGATACAACACCTGAAGGGCAGGCGTGCAAAATGAGAGGAGTCACATCTCTGTTGTCATGACAACTGGGAAATGCCCTGTCCCCACAAATGTTAGCTCAGCTGTCATTGTGGATTTTCACTTACCAGTCCTTATTACATTTCCTACTTTAAGCAGATGTGAAGTAACATTTGGGTTTTCCTGAGGGATTCAAAGTTAGTTGTGGCAATTTGTCTCCTTCCTCTCCTTACAGCCCAGCTTAGATGTTTTCGGAGCTGTGGAGTATTTGGGACACTGGGTGTTTTAGAGTGTCCTAAGCCACCTTTGGAGTCTGGGAATGGAATACTGAACATCTCTGGCATCTGCTACATCATTCTTTAGAGTTGAGGTTCTCAGACATGACTCTGTAAAACAACTTTATAAAATGGCTTAAGAATAAGTAGAAATAAATGGAAACCCTCAAATGCACCACTGGCTCCAGGGTTATTATAGCCAGGAAGAGTTTTCATTTGATACTCAAATAGTAGGGATAAACTATATAAGGTACAGTGCTAGTCCCCTCTTTCCTCTTCCAGCTCCCAGTGTATGGATAATTGCAAAATGCATAATTTCCAGATTACTACCTGTTTTCTGGAGGATGGCAGAATGGTCAAATCTGGAAAGGGACATTTTTCTGATGGGTCAGCTACAGTTGTCAGCCTCCCAGCCTCCGTCTTCTGTCTGATATGTTTGAAAGAACCGAGAGACCAGTCTTAGCCTGGTATGTGTCAGGACACTGTGTAGGATTGTGTAGAGAAATTGATGTCTTGAAACTACTCGTGATTTTGAACTGAGTGTGATGTTGGGAATGTTAGGAGAGCAGTGAAATCTCTCATCAGGGTTGTTCGGCATTTCCTGACTTATGGCTGTGTCACAGGTAGATTCAGTCGATTTTGAAAATGTCAACTTGATTGCCCTTGATAGATGGCTCCCAGGGAGCTGACACTAGGATGAACATGCTCTGTTCTGAGCATATGTTGTCCTGCTCCTGGGGAAGGATGGCAACAGAAAGCAAAAGTGAAACACACACAGTGTTTCGGGAGCAACAAGTGTCTCTACTTTACTCAAGGCTTACCCAGTTTTCCTTTTCCTGTGTAGATTTGTTCCCAAGTTGGGAACAACCTCATTACCCACACATTCAGATTAACTCCTGAGTCATTCATGGTTTCTTTTGAAAACATCACACAATTTAGACTTTGAGAGCTGGAGTTGGACCATTTTTCAATCTGAGTGTTCCAGGGTAAATGTTCCGTGAAGATCAATTGTAAGGCAGCCACTTCTCAGTTATTAAGGGAGACTCTCAATCATGCCCAGAAAGTGCTACAAAATAAAACTGTTACAGGGTAGGGAGGGGGCACCCCAGACCCTGCAAACCTGCCTACTCTAAATGGGTTCTGCCATCCACCGCATCAACACAAAACATATGAGACTTTAATGGAAAGGAACTTTAATACAATTAGGAAACAATACAGAAAAGGCAAAGAACATAGTTTCTAAATCAAGCACCCAAAGTTACCCATCCCCTCATGGGTAAAAGTCCATCCAAGTGGCCCAGAGCAAGGCCCCAAAGCCTGTCACAAGTCTAAAGCACCTTCCAGTGGGGACCCACAGAAAAGGATCAGAAACAACCAGACAAGTCTGGAAGGAAAAGAGCGAAATCAAAATCAAGACAAATACCACCATTGTTACCTCCCCATGGGTCTCACCCACATCTGTTTCACCCAGTCCATGACCAAAAGGCAAGTGTAGTTTCTTCATGTGCCTCTCAGCTCCATGTGCCTCCTCCAGGTCTCCTTCTGGCTCTCCATCCTGCCTCTTTCCTTCCTCAATCTCCTCTGCAGCTTCTTCTCTCCATGCTCAGCTCCACTCTCTCCTTTTTGGGTGGGGCAGGAAACCTGGAACCTCCCCTGTTCCTGGAGACCACCCTGTTATAAAACCACTACCATTTATTGTCATCTAGATTCCAGGCATTTTGTATATATTAAATTTATTTGATTTGAAAAGCAACTCTCTGGATTTGATCTTATTTTCAGAGGAAGGGACTTATTTCAGAAATTAACCTGCTCAGATCATGTAGCTTGAGTGGTAGAGCTAAGTTGGAAGCCTGAATTGGTCTGATTCTTTTTTATAATATTTATTTATATATATATTTTATATCATTGTTCATTTTTGTATAATGTTTGATTTCTCCTCTCAGAAGTAGTCTCTGTAAATTTCTTTTCTTTTTAAAATTTTTTTTATTTTTTTACATCATTGTTCATTTTTAGACAATATTTGCTTCCCCCCATGCCCTCAGGTGTAGTCCCCATAGAGTTTCCTTCACCAATGCACCCGTGCACCATCACCTCAGTTCCTTGTGCTCCTCCCTCCCTCCCTCTGATCCCTCTCCCTCCTCCTCCCCTACAGGATGTCTCTGATTTATAATTGTCTGTTTTTGGTTTGTTGTGTTTTGTACTGTTATTATTTTTTTACACTGGTGTCTTATTTGGTTCCCCTATATTCCTGCTATAAGTGAAACCATGTGATATTTTTCTTTTTTCTTCTGGCTTATTTCACTGAGCATAATTCCTTCTAGCTCCATCCATGTTGCTGCAAATGTCATGAGTTTATCTTTTTTGATTGTTGAGTAATATTCCATTGCTTATATATACCATATCTTCTTGATCCAGTCATCTATTTTTGGACATTTGGGTTGTTTCCAGGTTTTACCTATTGTAAATAGTGCTGCAATAAACATGGGGGTACAGGTGTTCTTTTGCATTAATGTTTTTGGGTCCTTTGGGTAGATCTCTAGTAGTGAAATTGCCAGGTCATATGGTAGCTCCATTTTTAGTAGACTGAGGAAACTCCAGACAGCTTTCCATAGTGGTTGACCAGTTTGCAATGTAATCATCCAAAGCTGGACAAAGAAGAAATAGAACAACTAAACAGACCAATCACAAGAAGCAAAATTGAGGCAGTCATCAAAGCACTCTCCAAAAAACAAAGGCCCAGGTCCAGATGGCTTCACAAATGAATTCTACCAAACATTCATCAGTGTATTAGTGCCTATCCTACACAAACTCTTCCAAAAAATTGAAAAAGAAGGAACACTACCAAATACATTCTACAAAGCCAACATTACACTAATACCAAAACCAAACAAAGACAGCACAAAAAAAGGAAATTACAGGTCAATCTCCCTAATGAACATTGATGCAAAAATCCTCAACAAAATCCTTGCCAACAGAATCCAACAATCCATCAAAGGGATAATACACCACGATCAAGTGGGATTCATCTCAGGGGCACAAGGATGGTTTAGCATATGAAAATCGATCAGTATAATCCAACAAAAAGAAAAATAAAACCAAAAATAAAAAACAGATCATCTTATCAATAGATGCTGAGAAAGCATTCGACAAAGTCCAACATCCATTTATGATGAAGGCCCTTGAAATTCTCGGGATAGAAGGAACATACCTTAACATGATAAAAGCCATATACAACAAACCCACTGCCAACATTATTTTAATGGCGAAAAGCTGAAGGCCTTTCCTTTAGGATCAGGAAAAAGACAAGGAAGTCCCTGTAAATTTCTTACCACCAAGTCACCTGTGAACCATCACTATAGCCTCTTGTGCTCTTCCAGGCCCTGTTTTAATACCTCCCCCTCCCCTTTCCCTCCTCTGGTGATTGTCTCCAATTTATAGTTGCCTGCTAGTTTTGTCTTTCCCTACACCCACCCCAGTCCTTTATTTGGTTCCCTTATATTCCTCCTATAAGTGAAATCACTCAATGTTTTTCCTTTTCCTTCTGGTCTGATTCTTAAGCCAGATAGTTATATACTAAGTAATGACACATGAGCAGTCAATAAACCATATTGCATGGTATATTTTTGCTTACATTTATGGGCTTACTAAGTATTTTTAATGTTTATGTTCTAGAAGACCATGGCTCTCTATTGCAGTTAAGGCTATTAGACTCTTTTGGAATAATGGAGCAGTAAGTCCTGGATGGCTAGAAACAGAGTAGTGATAAATAGGAATAATATGTGAAAGGAGAGAAGATATCTCTTATTAACTGAATGAGATCATTACCAAGGATGTAAAATCCAATCCTTTGGTATTTATTATTAAAATACCAACATAAGTAGAGTCCTATATAATACATGATATTTAGCTAAAGGCAATATAAATTACTGGCAAATAGCTACTGGAGGATGTTTTGGTTTTCATGAAGTACAGGTACAAAGTAAATGTTGATTGTACACTATCAAGTGACACATTTGGAAAAAAAAATGTTAGGAAAATACTGGGTCATAAAATCCCAATTTACAAATCTTCCTCTAGACGTTTTCTTTTTAACAAATAGAAAGGAGAGAAGCATGGTGGGTTGACTGTATTGCTGAAGATAAAGCAATGCACTACAACCTTCTGCACAGGTTGTAATGAATATGGTGCTCATCTGGTTCTCACAACTCTCACTGAATTAGAAAAAGCCCAAGAATCTTCTCTATTTAGACACAGGGGGCTCTTGTTTGTTTACCCAGGCAAGTGGGTGAGTGGTGGTACCATCTAGTGAGCTTCCAAGTGCTAAGGAAGGAAGTGGGTGGGTTGTGGTACTATCTAGTAAGCTTCAAAGTACTAAGGAAGGAATGAGCTTGCTGTGGGTCAGAGAAGTAGGTGTTCGTGAGTGGGAATGTTAAGTTGGAGAGGCTGACTATGCCATGACAAGACTGGGATTCACGGGGAGGGGGGAGTTTGGGGCTGAAGATGGGATTCTGGGAGTTGTCAGTGTGTAGAAAATCCTTACTGCCATGGGACTGAAGGCAATGTATTAGAGAGGGAGGGTAGAGAAAAAAGAGCCAGGACTAGATCCAAGGGTCTGCTGTTTAAAGGCCAGGGACCTGGCAAAGGAGCTGGCAAAGGAGCTGGCAAAGGAGACTGAAGAGGGAATAGTCAGTGAAATGCAAAGAAAACTGAGGGTTTTAGGATGTCATCAGAAGAGTGCTTCAAGGAGAGGGAACTTGTTTATCTCTCTCGAATGCAACACTCTTCCATGAGGGAATATGAGGGAACGTCTGGGAAGTTTATATATATATATATATATATATATATATATATGTGTGTGTGTGTGTGTGTGTGTGTGTATTAAACAAATCAAAATAAAAAATAAAGTAAAACAAAACAAAATGCAACACTGTTAGGTCACACAATGACTTAAACTATGCCATAGCTCTCTATCACTCACAGAATGTAATCTGAACTCTGTAATATGTCCTGTGAGGCCCTTTATCATCTGGAACATAGTCCTCCACCCCCACCCTATTTCCATACTTCCTGTGCTTTACCCCCAATCATTCATTTTGAATGTGTCACATTTCTTTGAACTCCATGCAATTCTTTTAGGTTAGTGTTATTTCCTCTAAATGAAATGCTTTTTCCCACTTAGTGTTTCTAACAATTCTCGATATATAGGTTTTAGCTCCAGAGGTCTCTCCATTGGAAAATCTTCCCTGACACCCCCCAAATTATGTAATGTACATCCCATCTTGTAACTTGTCAAATATACCTTTATTGCAACACCCTCCACTTGTATTATAGCTGTTTATTAATATTATGATACTAGAGGCCATCATAGACCATGAATTAAGAGTATGAACTATGCCTTTTCTTTTAATATTCCCAATGCCACATGCAGCACTTGATTCCTATGAGAAGTTCCATAAATATTAAATAATGAGACTTCAAAGACTTCCTAATAGTCTGCATTTCCATATTGACTATACTTCAGCAAATCTTTCTCTCAGGAGATCTATCACTTTTTAAAAGTAAGGACCATTCATCAGCTCTTACCTGCCTGTTCTGGGAGAATGCACTGCCCAGGTTTTGAACAACTGGTGATCGTTCTGTTTTATGATTTTTTATTGATCACTTCCTACAGACTCACAATTATAAATCATGCATTTGATTCCTTAAATCAGGGGGAAAACACCCCTGCTTATTCCATTTATTGGGAGCCCAGAGCTGTATTGCTTCAATTGAAATGAATCAGTGTTTGTCAAATTTCTCCCAGCTACAGAAATTATGCCTTGAGAAAAGTTACTCTATTAAGACTCCACATTTTTATTAATATAATTTTTAAAGAGAATGTTTAATGTAGCCTAATCATAACCCCTCTAGAAAGAAGATATAAGGAGAGGAGGAACATAGACTACTTGCAATTTTGGCAGTTTATTGAGAAGATATATGAGAAGCACTATGCAATCAGATATTTCCCAGATGCTAGATTATACAATAGCAGAAATATGATTACCCTCTCTTATTTTCTTCTCTCTTGGCTTTTTTTTTTTTAAATACAAGGAATTTCAAGATATATTTATTGCTGAAAGCTTTTTAAAAAAATACAATTCAGACTTCAGACCAGACATTTGACCTCCTGAAATTTGACCTCTTAGAGGTCAACTATTTTAGCTCTTTCTTTTGCATTTTATCAGGAGTGATTGAAATCAGACCAGAAGAATGATAATTTGTCCTATTTTTAGAGACCTACAAAAGAAATCTCCATTAACAACTCATTTTAGTGTATACTACCCCACTGAAATCACTTTCTTATGTCTTCTTTAAGGCCTTAATGCTTCCACCAAATCTCTTTCCCCTCCCCCAAACCTGTGCAGCATCACCTATAAAACCATACCTTCCTATGGGAATGCTTTTGGGGAACAGAAACTTCAATTCAAATGGACTCAAATAGCCAGCAAATTTGTCATCTCTCGTAACAACAAATCAGAGGCCATGTGGACGCTCGAATTGTTTGCTCTGGTGACTGAAGAATGTCCCTAAGGACTCAGATCTCTCTGTCTTCCTTTGACTATCCTCACAGCTTGTTTCAATCTCAGGCAAGAAGCAACATCTTACACAGGTCCCGTTGAAAAATCTAGAAGGAGAAGAGTGGTCACTTCTTCCTGTATCTCCCTAGAGAGGAGGAAATCTTTTCAAGACTTTGACTTAGGCTTCTTGGCCAGATTTGCCATTTTTGCATCAAGCATTGGCAAAGGGGACGAATCTTCACGGCTGACCAAACTCAAGCCCAGAGAAGCACAGAAGATGCTATGTCCGTCCGTCATTCCTTCCTGTTTTCCTGTTCAGCCTCTTGCCCTTTCCCATTCCCCTGTGCCGCTTCCTCCAACGGCTGGGACAGAGGAGCTGGAGGACAAAAGAACGTAGGGACAGGAAAGGAGGATTGTTCATGCTTGTAATTAAAATACAGCTTCAACGTGGAGTATGGAATTTGTTGAAAGGTATCTTTCCCCATATTGAGTAAGTAAAATAGTTAGACATGTGATCTGGGTTACCATTCACCCCAAAAGGTTGCCCTCTGACTTTGGTGAAGTCAGACAGGCCTGGGTATCTTTAGGTCATTTAGTTGCACTGAGCCTTAGTTTCCTCATTTGAAAAAATAAGAGGAATAACAATATCTTGTGAGTTGTTGTGAGCACTAGCATAGCACTGGCACTTTATATATGTGGAAGGAAACAAAATAAAATATAAACTAAATGTGGGCAAAGGGAAAGCAGAGGCCAAGTCCGCATTGGGTGTAGAGCATTGGGGAAGAACATGGTTTCTCTCACATTCCTTGAAAAGGATCAGCTGGCACCCATAAGTTACAGAGTGTGCAGATTTCACTGCAGGCTTTACAGCAGGGACACAGGAGAGGAGCTACAGTACACACTGCACAGAAATAATTGTCAGTTTCATGCAGCTTCTCTGCTCTCAAGTTTCCTTCTTCCCCCACTGAATTTGCACAGTGTGGTGGGATGTTCCCTGTGCTTCTCCATAGCAAAGGCCTCTTTCTGGGCCCCAGATCCTTGCATTTGGTCTTCTGTGTCCACATTGATTATCATTCCCTTTCCTGTAGCAAAAAGCTGTCACTTCTCCACCTTCTGCCTTTGACTTTCACACCACAACCCATCTTTAGAATCAACTAAAAAGGTCTCCCTCTCACTTACTTAGAAAATGGGTAGGAAAGAGACGTAAACAAAAAGTTCTTTGTCTTTTATTATTTTATTTTATTTTTTTCAGTGTGAAAGATCTTGAAGAGAATTAGTGTGCATAGAGAGGGAAGAGAAAAGAGGATATTGGTGTTCTAATAAAACATCCCAAATCACCCATCCCCTGATGAGTAAATGTCCAACCAAACAGATTTGGCCTAAAGGGAAGATGTTGAGGCCCCAAAGCTTGCCACAAGTCTAAGGAAACTTCTGGCAAGAAACCATAGGGTGTGTCTTTCAAGTGTCCCTACATGTCTCTCCTTCATGTTTTTCCTTTCGTTGTCTCCTTCCCCGCAGTGGAAGTCAGGCCACAGGAACAAGAGCTCTTTTTTTCTTTTTCTTCAAAAATTCTTTGTCTTTTAAATGTTTAGGCTTCCTCAGATCATCTTGCATTGAATTCGGGGCTTCGTAAATAAATCCTCCCTACTGTTGTTGTATACACAGACCAGTGTTCATTGACCTTCACCTCTATTGAACATGTTGTCAAGAGAGTATGGTAGCTACTGGGAAGCATTTATGAGAGCATGTGATGATTAAAAGGACAGTTTCTCCTCTTTGTTGTTCTAGACATCCATCTATCTTTAAAAAATATTTCCTATAATTATAAAAGTAATAAGTAGTCATTAGATAATTTGGAAAAGTCAGGAAAGTATCAGGAAAACATTAATTCTATTGTCTAGAGTGATCTCAATATTTGGATATATTTTCTTAGTTTTTTTTTCTATTCTTTGTCACTCTTTCTCCATTTAGACCTCTTAAAGATTTAAAGAAATGTTCAAGAACAAAAAAACCCTCTTACTTTTACTGGTAGAAGATGAAGTAGGAGAATGGATTTAACATATGAGAGTTGAAGAATAGCATCCAAATGAGTATTTTCTCTTTAATAAGGAGAAGTCACATAAGATTAAAGAGAAAAACTCCAACATAATTGTACAACTTCTGTAATTAAAATTCCCAAATTCAAGTCACTCAAGAAATAACATTAGCATGCAAGGAACACAAGAAATATATATATATTTTTACATTTTAAAAACATATATGGCAAATATGACAAAGCAACTTGAAATTCTGTTTTACTTTTAAATGAGGTGTAAGCATTCTCTTAAGAACATGATAAAAGATTAGACAGAATTTTCATCCATCATTTAATTTTTAGTAGAAAAAAATAAGCCATACATTAAAGGTATCACTTGTCTTCTTAAGTTTAATCAACTAGTGTATGAGACTTTCATTCTAGTATTAAATTTGGATGTGATTAGGGGTAGTATGGAGCCTTATGGACCATGTTTGCCAACATCAACAATTATGCTCAGGCCTATTGTATCAGGCAATACCACACTGTCAAAGAAACGGGAGTCGAACAGTAAGCTGTTATGTCTGGATGCTGCCGAGAAGGCAAAACCTGGCCTTTTTATTGATTGAATGATTTTAAAGTCAATTACTCAGGGCAGGAGAACAAGGAGAAAAAAGTTAGGAGACAAATGTAGCTTAGGTCATCTAGGCTTTTGTGGGGGATAGATCTAAGGATCCAGATTAGTTTTATGGCCCATATGTGAAGATCGAAATCAAGCTTCCTACTCCCACTCGTAGTTGGCAACTTATTCGTGAGGCATTCCCTTATCAGTCTCTGGGATGCAAAGTTACCTATCAGTCTACAGCTCCCCAGGAGGTCTTGGTCATGCCTGGTGATGTTTACTCATTGTCCTAGGGACTTAAGCATCCTGCGCTTATTTAACCTGAGGGGAACCTTGGCAGCCTCAGTAGTTTGCATTCTTTAAGTGTAGGTAATTGATTGACTGGGCCAAATGGACTTTGCACTGAAAAGGCCAAACTGCACAGCCAGAATGGCAGCTTAAGCAGCCCTTTAAGCCTAGCAGACCAGGTCCATTAATTAATTAATTAATTGATTGATTAATTGATTAATTAATTAATTAATTGATTAAATTAATTAATTGTTTTGTGGGACTCTCGCCAGCGGCCGGGGAACCAACAGGCACTGCAGAGGCTGCAGGAAGCCTGGCAGCCCAGCGCTTAACCGTTGCGCCACCAGGGGAGGCCCCCAGATCCATTAATTTTATGATTAAAAAATATTAAGCCAACCATAGGCCATTGAACATTTACAACATGCCAGATATGAGACTAACTGCTTTTGAAAAATAAACACTAACTCAGCCCAGGATCAGTGGGGGAAATCAGGTTCAGATTGCGCTGTCCTTTAGATTTACCATGGACCCCTTTCTCTTCTCTTAAGAAAAGACAAAATAGGCTTCCCTGCAGGTGCAGGCAGTTGAGTGCAGCACTGTGAAGCTGTCCGCAGCCTCTGCAGGACGAGTTCAATCCCCGCCAGCCGTGGAGATAACCACATGGAGGGGCAGACCTCTTCTGTCCCGCCCGCTGCTCCCCTCAGCAGTGTATTTCAGTCAGTCAGCCTGTTCTGTTCCCCTCTTTGTCTCAGGTGAATCCTCTCACCCTCCCGCACATCTGGTCTGTATCCCAGTTCTTAGGGAAAAAAAAAAAAAGACAAGACAATAACAGAATCCAGAAAGGGTCTGTAGGTTAATGGTTTTAGGCCATAGGCCAAGACCAAGATCAAGAGGTTTCTGGTTTAAGAGCCAGTCCAAACAGGTGTGCGTACTGTCATACTACTGCCAAGGCGTGGAATGATACACAGTGCTAGGAAGCCTAGTTAAGCATAACCCTAGGGGTCAAATGTTTTGTAATCAGTTCCAGCAAAGAATTGTGCTGGAAAAAGTAAGCACGGAATCCAACCAACCAATTTGGACTTGTGGACATTCATCAAATTAAAGGTGATTGAGGAAATCACTCCTTTGAACCTGTAATGGCTTCTTCTTCTTTTTTTTTTTTTAATAGAGGCATGTTTTATTTATTTATTTGTTTGTTTGTTTGTTTGTTTGTTTTTGTTTATACATGCACTGGGTACAGTCAGAAGCGCGGGAGGGTGAGATAATTCACCAGAGCCAGAGCGGGGAGCAGAGCAGGCAGAAGGACCGAGGACACTGCTGAGGGGAGCAGCGGGCAGCAGGAGAGGTCTGCTCGCCATGCGGGACCCTCCTCCGGTGGCTGGGGAGCAGCCGGGGATCGAACAGGCGCCACAGAGGCCGCGGGCAGCTTCGTAACCCAGCGCTCAACCGCTGCGCCACCGGGGAGGCCCTGTAATGGCTTCTTAAACCTAATTGAAATGATGCCATTTTAATTGCTGAACTTGGTCATGAAAATCTTACTGTTAGTGACATTCCATATTTTTCTTCTGCTTTGAACAAAGGGAAAAAAGAATGACCAAGATCTTGTTTTAAATTAAAAAATATATATAGTAGTAATGAATTTTCATAAAACCAACAAACAAAATGAACCAAAAATTCTGTGTATATAGAAAAAGATCTATTTTATTCTGACATTCAAATTTCCTCACTAGTAGACTCTTACCTCTTTTGAATCATTTATTAAAATTAAATTTATTTATTAATTTTTGTATTTGAGGTAATATTAGAACCCCTCACCCCCGATCAGGTATCACCACTGTAGTGTGCCCACCACCAAGTCACCACCATGTTCCATTAGGCTTCCTTCCCTTTGTTCTTGCCTCTCCACCACCCTCTACCTACTTTGGATGCTTCAGTTCTACAGTCAGTTTTCAAGGGTTACTTTTTAAGCTTGTATTTATCTAACCCTTAGTTTGACTTCTCAATGTTCCACATGGTGTTGAGACTATCCAGTATGTCTACTTCTCCTGTTGACTGATTTCACTTAGCATTATCCCTTCCAGCTCCATCAGTATTGCCATATATGATATGAATTTATCTTTCTTGATTGCTGAGTAATATTCCATTGTGTATCTACACCGCATCTTCTTCATCAACTCATCTGTTATGGGGTGCTTAGGTTGTTTCCATAATTTAGCTGTGACCTGGGGCTGCTCTCCCTCTTTTCAGGCTTAACTCCCTTTGGTTTTACTGTCTTCCATCCTATTTCACCTCTCTTATGCATATCTTGCATTTCTGATAATGCTTATCCCACTGCCACTGCAACTGTCACATTGTCTTTCTTTTCTGCTGCCATATAATTCTTCGATTATCTTTTAAGGTTTGCTCAAATATCTTCTCTTCCATAAAAATTTTACAAACCATTCCAGCTCATTTCATTCTCTGAGCTCCAAAAACACCTTTGGTCTAATTTCTCAGCAGGCAATTAAACATTATGAAGCTGATATTTATTTTTGGCATGACCACTTAATATTTGACATGTATATATGCTACTTTGAGTAGATTGTCAAGTTTTTGAAAATCAGGTCTATGCTTTATCCTTCTTTGTCCTCCTTGCCTCATTCTACTCTTTGGTGACTATCTCATTTATCCCAGGAGGTGGTGTAGCACCTTGTAATTAAGTAAACAATAAGTACTTGATGGGTTGATTTATTGATTAAAGTGTCATTGCAAGGGGTCAGACAAAAGTCCGATGTTTCTGCATTAACGCTTTACCATGGGTGAAGAAGCACTGTGTGTAAGCCAGTGTAAACCTGGTGAAGGGGTGGTGATTCATTTATTTTTTGAGTTAGATGTGACATCAGTTTAAGAAACTTTGAATTAATGGAGCTAATTTATGTACCATCATTTGGGAGACTCAGTGTGATCCATTTTATTGACATCTCTCAGCCAGGAAATTTTTCACTATTTCAGGTTTCAAAGACCTGTTCTTAGAATCAAATGTGACCCATTGAATATTTAATGAGTGTCAAAGGTAAAATCATCTAGAACTCATACCGTATATAATAGATGCTCAGAAATCTTTCTATTTCCTCATAGCTCTGTGAGAACAAATGTTCTGGTTGTTTCCAAAGGATGGTCCCTTCTTCCCCACTTGCTCCCTCAGAATTTTCATGGGATGAGTTTTCAATTGTGTATGGTTGTTTCTTTTACCTATAGAGTGTTTTATGGTATAATGAGCAATTGTAGGTGCATAATCTAATTTGGGAATCACCTGACTCCTGCCAGATAGTTATTATTATTGAGTCTCTGAGATCTTAATTTACTTGCTTTTGGTGATGAACTTGAACTTGGATTTTTTCTGATTATTAAAGGAAAAGGAATGAAAAGATGGAGAGAATATTTTGTTTTGAATGTTATTACCTTGAGCACACCACTAAGTCAGAGACTACTGTTTATAGTGTATATTTGCCATGAGATGAATGAGCTCATGTCACATAGTCCTTCACTTGCACAGCTCTCCTCTCTGCCCTGGCAAGGGCCCCTAGATTGTGTTCACTGAGTCAGATATTTTTTGTGAAAATTGTTAACAGAAAGACTGAATTTTTTTATTTCCTCCTAAATATTTGTGTCCTGAAAATTCATATGTTGAAATCAAAACCTCCAAGGAGATGGTATTAGGAAGTGGGAATTTTGGAACTGATTAGGTCATGAGGTCAGGACGCTCTCCTGTGTGGGATTGTTCTTATAAAACAGGCTCAATATAGACCCTTTGCCACTTCTACCATGTGAGGTCACAGCAAAGGAGGAAGCAGACAGTCACTACATACTGAATATGGTGGTAACTTCCTTTAGGATACTGGCTTCCAGAAATTTTGAGAAAAAAAAAAACTTGTATTTTTGGTATTTCTGTTGTTTATGTTATTTCTGTTAGAGCAACACAAGTGGACCAAGACATTGTATAAATTCAGGCCCCACAAAATCTGGCTTTGTTCTTTCTCTCAAATAACAGAATCTCAGTTTTTAGCTGAAACACATTGTCACTTAACCAAAATACTAACCAAATACATTTCCCACCATTCCTTGCAGAGTGAAATTCTGGTCGATGATATGTGTATCACATAAGACTTGTGACACAGTGTTAGGGACTTTCAAAAATTTACCTTAAAATGGAGGAAATGATAGGGAGCTAAGGGAATACAGGAAGGTCACCACTTCTAGTGTAGGAATCTGCATGGACACTTACAGCATAGGCTGTAGAGGCAGCACAGACTCTAGGACTAATGACCCATTTTCTTTAAAACCAAAAACTCTTGCTTTAAACCGAGATTCCTGCCCTGAAAATGCCAAAAGGAGTGCCTGGATATTGATGCCATCAGAAACTAACCAAGCTCAACAGGCCAGGATGTACCAAGGTCAAGAAAACTGGGAGGCTGTTAAGCTCTGGGAGCTGAACTTGAAAAATTTCAGGAACGTCAACTGTGATGGGCTGTTCTGATGAACTGATTCACTTATGAATAACTGTTTTTGTTTGACTCACTATAAAACAGCAAGCTAGAGATGAGATGTGAGGAAAATCTCTTAAGGGTGTCTTACCTGCCGTTCTCCAAGATCTGCCAGCCAACTTTCTGAAATAAAACACTGCTAATAGATCCAATTTGGCATCTGTTCATTGTCATATCTGCCCTGACTTTCCACTGGCCATATTTTATTTTGAAAAATAAATTTACTTTATTTAAGCACAATTTTAGAGACAGGCAGTAGGCCCCAGCATTTCTAGTAATAGAAGAAGACATACTATTCTTCCCCCTTTCTCCATCCAGCTTCTTGGAGCATAGATATAATGGGTGGAGTTCTAGTAGCCATTTTAGGCCATAAGAATGAAGGACTTATACCAAAAATGATGGTCGCCTGGGTCCCTAATAACCAAAGAACTGTCATACCTGTCCTGGGTTTCCAGTGGTCATAATTTATCTTGAAAAAATAAACTTACCTTGTTAAAGAATGATTTTTCATGCCTTAATTGTAGCTATAACCATGCTATTAGATGATAAAATTGTGTATAGAGGTAAGGGTAAACCCCAAATAAGATATTTTTAAAAGGTAAATGATACATCAATGAGCAAAGTGGTGGGGAAGAAAGTTTAGAACATTATAGGCAGACGTAATTCGCTCCCAACTGAATAGGGATAAGGAGAGAATTCAGAAGCAAGGACCTAGGCAACCCCTCAGTGATGGAGAGTATGGATTTGCAAAGCACTGGGAAGGATTGGAAGTTAGGGAGTCAAAGAGAGACCAACTTTAGACAAACCTGGGTGCTGGCTATATGCACATCTTCATCTTTGGGATAATGTAAAACCATGAAAGGTTTGAGGGTGGAACAAGACATAACCAAAAAGACCTTCAATCTCTATTGCTGAGTTGTATTCCATGGTAGGGAGATCCATAGTTTTTCTTAGCATTTACTTATGGAAGGACATATTAGGTGTTTCTACTTCTTAGCTATGGCAAATAAAGCTGTTGTGGCCAAACACATTCAGGTTTTTGGATGAATATAAGTTTTCATTTCACTGGGATGAATGCCCAGAAGTGCAACTGCTCAGTTGCATAATAGTTGCAAGTTTTTTTTTTTTTAATTTTAATTTTATTTCTTAAACATCCTTATTTAGTTTTTCACAAAATAGGATTTCTCACCTCAGGTGTGTTCACCACAGTTTTTCTACCACCAAAGTGCCCAGAGTTCTCTACCATACTCCACCCTACTCTCCTCCCCTTCTACTGTCTTCCTCTCACTCCCCTTCCCTTCTTGAGTGTCTCAGATCTACATTCAAGTGTCAGTCTTACAGTTTGTTTTGTCTGATTCTTTGTTTGGTTTCTCTAGATTCCATGTGTGAGTGAAACCATCTGGTATTGGTCTTTCTCCTTCAGGCCCACCTCACTTAGAATGATCCCTTCCAGTTCCATCCACATTGTAGCAAATGGCATGAGTTTGTCTTTTTTGCACATGATCTTAGCCAAAAGGCCGAGAAGCGATGAGTTTGTCTTTTTTGATCACTGAGTAGTATTCCATTGTGTATAGGTGCCATTTCTTTATCCACTCCTCTGTTCTGGGGCATTCAGTTTGTTTCCATATCTTGGCTATTGTAAACAGTGTTGCTATAAACATAGGAGTACAGGTTTCCTTTTGAATTAGTATTTTTGTGCTCTTTGGATGGATAGCTAGGAAAGGAATTGCTGGGTTATATGATAGATCCATTTTAATCTTTTGAAGAATCTCCACACTTCTTCCCATAGGGTCTGGCCCAGTCTTTGCCAGCACTTGTTTCGTTTGTTTTTTTTTTTTTTTAATACGGGACATTCTCACAGGTGTGAGGTGGTATCTCATTGTGGCATTGATTTGAATTTCCTTGATGATAAGTGATGATGAGCATTTGTGCATGTCTGTTGGCCATGTGTATGTCTTCTTTAGAGAAATGCCTATTAGCTTCTCTGCCCATTTTTTTGATTGGGTTGTTTGTTTTCTTTTTGTTGAGTGGCATGAGTTCTTCATAGATCTTTGATATTAGTTCCTTGTCAGATGTATGGCATGCAAATATTTTCTTCCATTCAGTAGGGTGTATCTTTGTTTTGGTCACTGTGTCTTTCACTATACAAAAGTTTTTTAGTTTGATATAGACCCAGATGTTTATTTTCTCCATTTTTTTCCTTGCTGCTGGAGATGGATCTGCAAAGACATTTCTGAGGCTTATGTCATGGAGTGTTTTGTCTCTGTTATCTTCTATGTATTCTATGGTTTCAGGTCTAACATCCAAGTATTTTATCCATTTTGAGTTGATATTCATGTGTAGTGTGAGATAATGGTCTAATTTCATTCTTTTGCATGTGGCAGTCCAATTTTCCCAGTGCTACTTATTGAAGAGGGTTTCTTTGTTCCAGTGTATATACTTTACTCATTTGTCATATTGGTTTAATTCCTGGGATCTCAATTCTATTCCATCAGTTTGTGTGTTTGCTTTTGTTCCAATACCATGTTGTTTTAGTTACTATGGCTTTATGGTATAGTTTGAAGTTCAGAAGTGTGATACTTTCATTTTCTTCCCTTTCAGTCAGGAGAGCTCTGGTTAGTCAGGGTTTTTTGTGTGTCCGTATGAATTTCAGGAAACTTTGTTCTGTTTCTTTGAAGAATACCATTGAGCTCACTAAAGTCTGCACTGATATCTGCTGGTGCATGCTGTGATATTTCTGCTTCCATATCCCTTCCTGAGGGAGATCTCTTCCTGAGATCCAGATCTCTTCCTGAGCTCACTGAGCCTGCTCCAATGTCTTTGGAGGCCTGTTGTGGCAAGGCTCTTACCTGATCACATCCTGGTGCTCACTGAAGTTGAATTGATGTCTTGGAGGCCTTGTATGGTAGGTACACTCTCAGGCCCCTCCTGAGGCTCACTGAGGTTGTGTTGATGTCTGTGAAGGCCTGCCATGGTGTATCTGCCTTCAGAATCCCTTCTGGGGTTCATGGAGACTGCAATGATTATCTGGAAGTCTGTTTCTGGAGCCTGTCTTAGAGCCTAAGTCTGTTACAGGGTCAGCTGGGTCAGTGGAGCTCACCTTACCTACCTGCTTGGCCTATTCTGTCTGTGTTCTCCTTTAGTGTTAGAAAGATGGTACAGGCAGAGCAGGAAAAGCTCCTACCACTCAACCTATTATTTGGAGCACCTCATCTGTGTAGGATAATCAGATAGTGCTTGCGTGGGATACAAAAAATTTTAAAAACTGAGGAGAGTGCTTATCCCAGAGAAATTTTAGCCTCAATGCATGATGATCCCAGGTTCTAAAATGGAGATTCCAGCTTCCCAAACCACAGTTTCATGCATTCTAATCTTCACTGTAACAAACCCCAAATCCTGACAGATAACTGAAGCAGTTAGAACATTTTAGCCATGGATCCATGAAATATCTAATCAGACACTATTGGCAAATACCTGTCACCTTCTCAGGAAATGACTGAATATGAAATGTGTTTTTATTGCAGTTATTTTACTACTATTGCTTAGAATACTCTGGCAGGTATGGCAAGGAGGAGCAATGGCACATTATGACAAAATTTATTAGCTTTTGCAGAGACACTGCTTCCCGGGGTTCTTTTGAGTGCTCCATCATGTTCTCCTCCCATAACTTACTGTGACTACATCCAGCAACCCCACTTTGGGGTATCATTTCTGATGTGCCTCGGTGCCCAGCTGGCTTGTGAGGTCCCTTGACACCCAGTGATACTTTTTGTTTCATTGCCCTCAGGAAACTCTAAAACACTAGAGGCCTATCCTTCATTTTGTATCTGATGTGTTCTCACCCCACAAACTAGAGACCTGAAATGTCAACAATTGATTGTAGATTGAAGATTTTTTAAATAGATTTTGAAATTAGTAATGGCAAATTTAAGTTCAATATTAAAGAAGATCCAGTATTCTAGCAATTAGATCTTTTAGGTTTTTAAATTTGAAATACATTATCTTTTAAGGAATGTGAGAAAGGTGTCCTCTGCCTGAATCAGAGATATGAAAATGTGCATACCCAGGAAATTTGCAGAAACATTGAGGAGGGTGTTTGGCTACCCTGGGTCTGTGGGAAAGATGAGATTTTGTACATTAAAGTAATATCCTGGAGCAAAACAACAGTTATTACCAAGCAATTACCAAGTACCAGGCACTGATGTAAACAATACCTCCAATGAAATAGGTACTATTATTATTATTATTATCATCCCCATTTTTAAGATTATGAGGTTGAAAGCTAATAAGTTAACCTGGCCAATGTCAATTTAGCCAATGTATGTGTCAGTTCACATGAAGCTTAAACCAATAGTGGTTGAAATGTAAAATAAATTTTATTTCTAAATCTCCTACCTAAGGCATTGAAACTTCCAAAGCACAAAAATATGTCGCCAATTGAGGGGGGCGGAGCAACATGGCGGCGAGGAGACGCTGCGAGTAAGATCTCCCATTAAAAAAAGTGAATAGGGAGGAAAAGCGGCAGGTCCCAGTGAGAACTGGGACACGGAAGATAAACGGGTGACGCCAGCAAACTACCCGAAGAAGAAACTGGCCATAAAAGAGGACTAGAAGGGAGGGAAGCGCAGAACCCTGCTCTCCTCCCCCGCCCACAGAGGCGGCACTCTCCGACCGGCAGAGAGGAGGAAACAACAAACTAAAACGGCCCACAAGAACAAACAACGCAGCAAGCGGGACTGTGAGCGGAAAGGAACTATTGCAGCCACCACACCCCGTGAACGGGAGCTGAGGCGAACCCTGCAGGATCCGGTGAGCGAACGGCTCCGGGCGCCATTAGAGAAGAACAAAGACCCCGGGAGACGCGCACCCAGCCCGGGCTGCCTGTAAGATGGCGCGGAAATGCGGAGTGCGCGGCGCGCTTGAAAAGCAAGTGCAGACCTGGATCGCGGCTGCCCAGGTCCCCGCGCCTGCGACCTAGGCTTGCGGGGAGACGACCTAGGCTTGCGGGGAGACGCGCGGAGGTCCTCACTGAGGTGAAGGTCCCTTCCTGAGTGAGCAGGAACCAGGCGCCCAGGCACGGGAGCGGTGCAAAAGGCGCCATTCCCGCGCCACTGAACTGGGCTACAGCCCGGTCCTGGAACTGAGGGCTTTGAACTGAGACCCGGGGCACGAAAATTCGGGGCGTGGTTTCTCCACGACGGTGGGGCACAAGGCAGACACAGCACCCCAAAGCTGTTGAGGTGTACCCTACCATTCCCGCTCTGTTCTCTGTCCCACGGGGTGGGGGAAGGCGAAAAACAGCCCCCCAAGGACAATAGGAGAGATCTCTGGCGCCACCTAGCGACCAGGAAAAAAAAAGTCACTAACACCCTATAAAACAGGACATTTCTTAAGACTGCTTGAAAAGGGCAGAAGGTTTCTGGAGGACCCAGTGGCCAGCCGGGAAGTTATTCCACGCCAGGCCCCTTCCGACCAGCAGTCTGAGCCCACAGAGGGAGCAGGCACCCACGTCCGGGGCAGACCGGGTGCGCAGAAGAGTGTGCCTGAAACCGGAGGCGCAGGGACTGCATCCCGCTTCGCCATTTGAGAACAGGGACATTTCTTCAGTAAAAACTGCCTAAAACCAGCAGAAAGCTCCCCCAGAAGACAGAGATGGCTCCTGGAAGAGCCAGAGGGGAGCGGAGAAGTTCACCCAAGATGTCAGTCAGTCCGAGCAACACAGTGTCCCAACGCATACGACAAATTAGAAAACAGACAGTAGGGAGTAGAAGAACCACACGCAACCTAAAAACTCCTCAGGAAAGAAGCACACCACAAAAAGAAAACCACTCCCCAGATTGCAACGACAGCAACTTGGAAGAACTTCTGAGCCTTCCAGAAAGAGAATTTAAAATTGCCATGATTAAAAAAGTGATAGATCAGAAGAAGGAAATTGAGTCCCTAAAGAGGGAAGTAAGAGAAATGCAGGAGATCAAAGAATTAATGGAGGAACTAAAGAACTCTGGGAAAAGCAATGAAAGCAGAATAGATGAAATGGAAGAACGAATAAGTAATCTTGAAGACACAGAAATAAAAAGAACCAAAACAGAAAAGGAAAGAGAAGTACGAAGGAAAAAGAATGAAGAAAGACTTCGGGAACTATCTGACTCCATGAGGAAAGGAAATATAAGAGTTATAGGAATTCCAGAAGGAGAGGAGAGAGATGTAGGAACAGAGAAAATATTCATGGATATAATTGAAGAGAACTTCCCAAATGAGAAGAAGGAGCTGAAAATTGATATACAAGAAGCAAGAAGAACACCAAACTTCCACGACGAAAGGAAAAACACAGCAAGACACATAATAGTAAAGCTCCCAAGAATCCAGGACAAGGAAAAAATAATGAAGCTGACAAGAGGGAAGAAACAGATAACATTCAAAGGAAAACCAATCAGGCTGACATCAGACTTCTCTGAAGAAACACTACGGGCAAGGAGAGAGTGGAGGGACATAGTCAACAGACTCCAAGAAAACAGATGCCAACCAAGAATACTCTATCCCGCAAAGCTCTCTTTCCTCCATGAAGAAAGAATATGGACCTTCCCAGACAAAGAGAAACTCCGGAATTTCATTGCGACTAAACCCCACTCCAAAAATACTACAAGGAATCCTAAAGCCAGAACCTCAGAGGGACGAATAACAACGAAAGAAGACCAAAAAAAAAAAAAAAGTTATTAAAAGAATAAATAAATAAAATCAAAGGAAAGACAAACATAATGGCAAATACAGATGCTAACATATCAATATTAACTCTAAATGTAAATGGACTAAACTCTTCAATAAAAAGACACAGAGTTGCAGCCTGGATTAAGAAACAAAACCCAACCTTTTGCTGTCTCCAGGAAACACATTTAGCTACAAAAGATAAAAATAGGCTCAAAGTCAAAGGATGGAAAACAATCCTACAAGCAAATGGACCAAAAAAGAAAGCAGGAACAGCTATACTTATATCAGATAAAACAGACTTCAAACTCAAAAAAATAAAAAGAGACCCCAATGGTCACTACATTATGATTAAGGGGACAATACTTCAAGAAGAAATAACACTCATTAACATATACTCACCAAACGAAAGAGCACCAAAATATATCAGACAACTGTTGTCCTCTCTGAAAACAGACATCAGAGAAAACACATATGTAGTGGGAGACTTCAACACACCACTATCAACAATGGATAGATCAACAAGACAAAAAATAAGTAAGAAACTAAAGCTCTAAATAAGGACCTAGAGCATTTGGGCTTAACAGACATCTATAGAACACTAAACCCAAAAAAAACGGAGTACACATTTTTCTCAAGCGCACACGGATCATTCTCCAGGATCGATCACATACTGGGGCACAAGACAACATCAACAGATACACCCAAGATTGAAATCATACCAACCATCTTTCTGACCACGAAGGCATCCAACTAGAAATAAATCATAAAAAGAAGGCAAGGAAAACTATCCTA